>NW_003852586.1:1416460-1430978 GCF_000181295.1 Otolemur garnettii
GTTCTTTGTAGATTCTGAAAATCAGTCCTTTGTCGGATGAATAGTTTGTGAATATTTTCTCCCATTCTGTAGGTTGTCCGGTCACTGTTGTTGTTTCCATGATGGCACAGAAGCTTTTTAATTTAATCAATCCCCGTTTATTTATTTTTGTTGTTGCTGTATTTGACTTTGGGGTCTTAGCATAATTTTTTTGCATAGGCCAATGTCTAGAAGAGTTTTTCCAACATTTTTGTCTAGAATTTTTATCGTTCTGTGCCTTACGTTTAAGTCATTAATCAATCTTGAATTAATTTCTGTGCACAGTGAAGGGGATCCTGCTTCATTTTTCGCATGTGGCTTCCAGTTTTCCCTGCACCATTTACTGTATAGTGCCTCCTTTCCGCTGTATGTTGTTGCTGGCTCTGTTGCAGAGCAGCTGGTGGTAGCTGGATGGTCTTACTTCTGGGTTCTCTTCTGTTCCCTTGGTCTCCATCTCCACTTTTACACCAGCGCCATGCTGTTTGGTGACTGTGGCCTTGTACTATAACTTGAAGTCTGGTAACATGGTGCTTCCAGATCTGTTCTCTTTACTTAAGATTGCTTTAGCTGTTTGGATCTAAATGAAGTTTAGGATTATTTAAAAAAAAATAAAAGTATTGAAATCGAAGCAAGAGATATTAGTTCTAGGAAAACTGTGATGAGCCTGGATCCTGAAAGTATAAATATTACCAAGTCTGAATTCTGGGGAGGCAGGGACTTCCGTCTGCTTTGTTCACTGCCACAACTTGTCATAAGAGCAGAGTCCAGCAAACAGTGTGGGCTCAGGAACTCTTTTTGAATGTCCTTATCACAGAGTTGGTCATGTGTCCCCGTACTCTCCTCAGCCCTGGGGATATTGGGGATATTGCCACAGTGAATAAACAAACTACAGCTGACTCTTGAAGGACATCGGGTTGAACCCTGTGGGTCCACCTATGTTGGGATGGTTTTCAGCCAAAAAGGACTGAAGATATAATATTCACAGGATATGAAACCCATGGGTATAGAGAACCGACTGTTTTTGTGAGCAGGCTCCACAGAGTTACCCACAGGATTGGGTATGGATGGATTTTGGTACACGTGGGGGTCCTTGAACTAATTCCCCTTGTATCCTAAGAGTTTACTGTGAGTTTCATTTGCATTTTCCTCAGGGAAATCTGGTCACAAGCTTGGTCCCTTATTTCCTATGTAAGAAGTGTTTTCCTACATAATGTGTCCTTTTATTTTAACATCTTTAAAAAATGTATTGAAACCTTAATAGTCTACTTTGAGGTTTTATCTTTGCTTGATATTGAAAGCAGTCAAGTATAAAACATCCTCAAATAAAATCACTTTGTTCAATGTTCCTTTGTTGTCACATTGAAATGGAAACAAAAATCAATAAAAATTGATTCTACACAGGGCCAGTGTCTGTGTAGAGTCAGCATGGGTTTCCTCCATGTTCCCCAGTTTCATCCCACATCCCAAAGATGTGCACATTAGGTTAGCAAGGGTGCACGTTGTCCCTGTGTACATGAGTGTGTGTAAGTGTGTACATGAGTGTGCACAAGTGTGCGTGCGTGCAAGAGTGTGGCGTGTGTGCATGAGTGTGAGTGTATGCATGAGTGTGTTGCAAGAGAGTGTGTGCATGAGTATGTGCATGGCGTGTGTGTGCACGAGTGTGTGAGTGTGTGCCTGGTGGTGTGTGAGTATGTGGCAGCCTGCACAGGTGGTTCTCACCTTGTGCCCTGACCCACCAAGGAAGGCTCTACCCTAAACCTGAAAAGTGGGTAAAAATTATATTACTTGTCTTTATTAATGTTTTAAGAATGTATGTGTAGTTCACCTTCATTTCAACATTTAATAGTACAAGTGTTTGTTCTTCATTCAGCGGTTTGGAGATGTTTTGTGACCAGAAGTCAGCTAGAGAAATGTACCTTGTTTGTATCACCAGCCTGCAGTAAAATTGGCTTCATTATGTTCTTTTGCATGAAGTTATAGTTTCCAAGAACTTGTTGGTGATGTTAAGTGAGGCCTCATTGTAAAATCCAGCAGCTTTTAAGAATGTAAGATTTCTGTGCTAACAGTATAAGATGTTTTATTCCTTGAAAAAGTGGAGGAAAGATCAGTGCTCTGGTGGCCTGCTGAGCACGTCCTGAGCCCACCTGCTCTGTTCCCCAGAGCACTGAACCTTAAACCACTGAGGGTGAGAATGCTGTGGTGAGGAGGGTGGAGGTGGCGAGGGTGAGCAGGGGCGTGGGCTTTCCAGGGGGTGACTAAAGACATGGCTGCTGCTCTTTAGCTGCTGTTCAAGTGTAAGGAGCTGCCGTGTGGCAGGGAGGCAGGGTGTGGTGCTCTGTAGCAGTGGAAGTCCACGTGTGCTCTGTGATCCCTGCAGCAAGATCCTGGTCTCCCTGTTTCATCAGTAATATTTCAGAGTCTGTGGGAATAAATAGGAGATGCTAATTTTATTGGAAGAGATATCTTTTTTTCCTAGTTGGATCTTATCACAAGTTTTGACTCCAGACTTTATGAAGTGGTGAGAGCAGTGTCCCTAGGCACCCAGCAAACACATGCGAACCCCCAAACCGGAGACAGGAGTGCAGTGATATGGGAGAATTGTAAGGTGCAGAATGATAAGGAAACTCAGACATAAATATTAACTCAAAGAAAGTGAATGCTGGATTGATACATTATAGTTAGATGTGTAGCATGTACAAATAGTTGTATGTGGTATCAGAAACAATTTATGGTTTAAAATCTGATATGGACACCAACAGGGACTGAGCCCAGATAAGCTTTCTAAGGGGCAGGAAGAACACCCTCATACTCCCTGCTGTCCCTTGAACTTGGGCACAGAGAGGGTTCACTCTTACTTGGACCAGAAAATACTATGTGCTTGACCAAGAACTAGTGTCTTCATGGAAGAGTTTACAGAATAGGGTAGCATGAAACATTATCTGAATTCTGATGGAGGGAAAATACCTACAAAAGTATGAAAGCTTCAGAACACTAACTAAGATGTCAAATATAAATGGAGGAAAACCATTGTAATTATCACTATGCTAATATTACCCCCCAGTTCCAGATCTATAAAATGGGGGTAACAGTGGGTCATTACGAAAGTTTTGAGATACAGAAAAGTCACGAAACATAAAATCCATGTGGATGGAAACAAATGAAGCCCTCCAACAACACTGCTGAGCTGAGCAAGCTGAGACGTGCACGGCTGAGTCGGAAAGGACGCTGCTAGCTGTGTTTCTTTTTCCTTAAATCATAGCTGTATACATTAATACAGACATGGGGTACTGTGTGCTGTTTTTATATACAATTTAAAATATTTTCATCAAACTAGTTAACATAGCCTTCATGTCATTTTCTTAGTTAATGTGTTAAGACATTTATATTCTACATTTAGAAAGATTCACATGTACCCTTGTGAGATGGACCATAGGTGTGGTCCCACCAATCACCCTCCCTCCGCCCACCCTCCCTACTCCCCTCCCCTCCCTCTCCCCTTTTCACATATTCTTGGGCTATAATTGGGTTATAGCTTTCCTATGAAAGCTATAAATTAGTTTCATAGTAGGGATGAGTACATTGGGTACTTTTTCTTCCGGTCTTGAGATACTTTGCTAAGAAGGATATGAAGGATTTTAGAATAGTTTCTGACATGTTGTCAGTGCTGTGTGAACATGTGCTGTTCTATCACTATAATAGATTAGACTAGTGTAATTAAAAGATCTTCCATGAATTAATAATATTGTACCTTGTTTTATTTTATATTTAAAAATTATTTAAATTTTTTTTATTATTTGGAATTCATTGAGGGTGCAAAGAATTATATACACTGATTGCACTTGTTAGATAAAGTCCCTCTTATAATTGCGTCCCCCCCAAGGGATGTGCCATACACTGTAACCCTTTCCCCACACTCCCCCCTGCTCTCTCATTCCCCTACCCCCCACCCTTGTATTAGCTCATCTGCTGCCTTCATAGTAGAATTCAGCACATTGGATTCTTGCTTCTCCATTCTTGTGATGCTTTACTAAGAAGAATGTGTTCCATCTCTACCCAGATTATTACAAAAGATATAAAGTCTCCATTTTTTTAATGGCTGAATAGTATTCCATGGTATACATATACCACAGCTTGTTAATCCATACCTGGGTTGGTGGGCTTTTAGGCTGTTTCCACATTTTGGCTATCGTCAATTGAGCTGCAATAAACAGTCTAGTACAAATGTTCTTACGATAAAAGGATTTTTTTTTCCTTCTGGGTAGATACCCAGTAATGGGATTGCAGGATTAAAGAAGACTTCCATGGCAATTGCAGCAACAACAAAAATAAACAAATGGGACTTAATTAAACTGAAAAGCTTCTGTACAGCTAAGGAAACAACAACCAAAACAGATAACCTTCAGAATGGAAAAAGATATTTACATATTATGAATAGACAAAAGCTTGATAATCCGGATATATAGAGAACTCAAATTAATCAACAACAACAAAAAGACCCAACAATCCCATCTATCACTGGGCAAGAGACATGAATAAAACCTTCCTAAAAGAAGACAGACAAATGGGGCAGTAACCCAGTCTTGGCCAAACTGCAACAAAAAATAGCTGGGCATTGTGGTGGGCACCTGTAGTTCCAGCTACTCAGGAGGTTGAGGCAAGAGAATAGCCTACACCCAGGAGTTGGAGGTTGCTGTGAGCTGTGTGATGCCATGGCACTCTACTGAGGGTAATAAAGTAAGACTCTGTCTCTACAGAAAAAAAAAAAAAAAGAAGAAGACAGACAATGGCTAACAAACATATGGAAAAATTCTCATCATCCCTAATCATCAGAGAAATGCAAATTAAAACCACCCTGAATCATTACTTAACCCCAGTGAGAATGGCCCACATCACAACGTCTCAAAGCTGTAGATGCTGGCGTGGATGTGGAGAGAAGGGAACATTTTCACACTGCTGTGGGACTGCAAATTAATGCAACCTTTTTGGAAAAAGTTATGGAGATTTCTCAAAGAACTCAAATTGAACCTTATTTTACATTTTAATAACTTAACATATTTGGACTGGAAGGGAGGCAAGCCATTATTAGGTTTTCTTTGAGCATCTAGTATGATGTAAGGGTATCTCCTTCCTCAGAACAATAGTTCTAATCATTTTATAAATAGGAGCCAACTTTCAAGAACTCTTATCCTGGGCCAGGCACTAAACCAAGCGGCATTATCATCGCCATTTTATGTACGTACAAATTGACATAGAGCAATTAAGTAACTTTTTTTTTTTTTGGAGATAGTCTCACTTTGTCACCCTGGTAGAGTACTGTGGTGTCAAGTGATTCTTAGCCTCCCAAGTAGCTGGGATTATAGGCACCCCCCACAACATCTGGCTATTTTTGGAGACAAGGTCTTGCTTTGGCTCAGGCTGGTCTTGAACCTGTGAGCTCAGGCAATCCACCCACCTTGGCCTCCCAGAGTGCTAGGATTGCAGGTGTGAGCCATCACACCTGGCTAATAAAGTAATTTTTAAAAATTAATAAAGATTGTTAGTAGGACAACCAGGATGTGAACCTACAGCATCAGATCCTTGCTTTTTAGACTTCCTCTCAAACAGCTCCTTTGACCCAGGGATACTTTTGGAGAGTATCCGCCTCCCTGCCTGCCACCCCTCAACCTGATCCCTCTGCAATACTGAAAAGAAAAGCTGGCGTTGGAATGGCATTCTCATTGGCACCTGTCTGCATTTCTTCTCAGATGTGATTTTTGGCAAAACATTTGCTACAGATGAAGATTTATGCAATAATATCAGAGATATTCAGTCCTCTTTTTTCTTCCTTAGACTTTAATACTGCTAAACTTGATAATGATGGTTTTGATTTCCCAAAGGGCTACCCAAGCTGACATTCCCTCTGGCTGTGTATGTAGTCAGTACATGGGATCAGCAGTATCTAGCATTAGAAGAAGTGTTCCCCAGTGTCCCCCAGCCCCTGCGCTGACACCTTCAAGCCCGGGAGAAGCCAGCCGACAAGCAGATCAGTGAGGGCTGGGAGAGGACAGAGGCTCTCATAGCCCTTCTGATCAATTCATTTGGACATGGGAGAGAAGGTCACATCTGGACTGAGGCATTTTGCTCAAAGAACAGATGCTGGTGCTGCTGAGAGCTGACATTGTCCTGTGTACATCTGTTCTTCCTGAAAATAGTGAGCTAGATCGCTGGAATAGGCATGTTATATTTGTATCTAGTGTTTATTTCCTCAGCTAATACCTTCAGGCAGTCAGTGGTGTCTGTAATGCCAACGTCTCCTTAGCTCTGATGGACACAGTTTGTTGTCTTAATTAGACAAAGCTCAGACTATGATGGGATTTATGTGGGTGGATTTCTCAAAAGGACCTTATTTCTAAGGGTTTTCAGTTATAGGTAGTTTTGTGCTAGTTGGGAGGACTTTCGGGATATTTGGTTGGCTTGGGGGCTGTGGACCTCTGAGGGAAGATGATGGTGGGAGCGTGGGAGAGGAGGTCATCTCCCTGGCTTTAGTTCTGGGTTACCTCATGCTGTTGGAATCTTCTAAGCTACCAGGGAAGAATGGCTGTAGTGTCCAGATGTCCTCACTCTGCTCAGTTCCCTCAGCCTTCCTGAAGTTTGTGTAGACAATGGACGTCACCATATAATAATAATTGGAATACAGCATGGACTTTTAAGAAAGGTGCTCATTTAATTTGGAATTAATACATATGCAGCTTAATTAAAGATGGAAAATACAGATATGCAGAAAAATAATTTAACTATCCCAATGATAACCATTGATAATATTTTATAATATTTTGATATAACTTTTTACTTTATCTTTCAATTCTGTATAGATCTTTAAAAACAAAATTCTAGTTAAAAACTTAATCACTTCACAGTCACTGTGATACAATTGTTATTATAAATGATACCTAATTAAATTAAAAATTTTCAGCTGTAGTTCACGACTCTTCTACACACTTGTATTAGAATTCTTTTTTTGCCCACAGGGTAAAAATGAAAATATATTTAGTTGACAGAAGAAGTTAGAATTATAGAAATATTGGTTGCAAGGTTCATCTCCCTCCAGTTTTTTCTCCTTTCCTCATCATGGATGTCCTGAGTGGGGTGGCAGGTGTTGGGGACTCACAGGTGCATGGGATGGGGGTGGTGCACAGGCTGTGACTTGGCCTTTCTGTGAGGAATGTCAAACTCTACTCTCCCATTAGACAGTGGAAGTGCTTTTCAGTGATGCTGAGAAATCCTACAGCTTAATCAAAACCCCAAGCAAAAAATTCATTTAACTTTTTCAAACTTAGAATTCCTAAAGTTATTTGACACCAGGTACTTTCAAAAATTAACAGTTATCCATAATAGGGCAGTGCCTGTGGCTCAAGGAGTAGGGCACTGGCCCCATATACCAGAGCTGGCAGGTTCAAACTCAGCCCTGGCCAAAAACTGCAAAAAAAAAAAAAAAGGTACAGTAGTTATGATGTAGTATAATAAAGGTATAACAGTTATGATGTAATCTGATAAAGGTGTAACAGTTATGATGTAATATGATAAAGGTGTAGCAGTTATGATGTAATATGATAAAGGTGTAGCAGTTATGTAATATGATAAAGTTGTAACAGGTATGATATAATAACGGTGTAGCAGTTATGATGTAATATGATAAAAGTGTAACAGTTATGATGTAATGTGGTAAAAATGTGACAGTTATGATGTAATATGATAAAGGTGTGACAGTTATGATAAAGGTATAATGGTTTTCAGACATACACCAAAAAACTTTGTACCCACGTGTATATTTTTTGCAGAGCCCGTGCTAAGTGTCACCTTGAATCACTGACACTTAAGTCTTCCCACAGGGGGGTGTTTCTCAGGCCTTTCAGGTTTGGACTGACATGGATGGTGACCTCTTTTTTATAGGTATTGAGACTAACAAATAGATAATAATAACAAATACTGATGATATCTTGGATCTAAAAGAAATACTTCTCTAGCTTATAAAAATAGAGTTTCCAGTGATAGTTCTTGTAAAAGTAAACTGATATTAACTAAACATGATATTAACTGTTTTCTAAAATTTATAAAATATGTGAAATTTAACTGCATTACTAAAATATTTAAAGAAACATGTATTAGGATGTATTAAGTTTTGCTAAATTCTACTGAATTGTCAACTAGTATGTGGAATTTATAAGATATATTGCTTTCTAATTTTCACTCTATTTATAAACATATAGTCTTATTTTAATAAAATAACAAATACAGAATTACTGGAATTTAGACAAGAAATCATTTTGCAATAGATCCATGGTGATTATTGATGAAAAGTATGAACAAAATCATAATATGATATTTCAAGATAAATACTAAGCTACTACAAATAAATTTATAAACATATAAATGCTTGTGTACTTCTGTTTAGAAATATCGTGCTCAGTTTTACCAGGTTTGATGGACTAAATCACGTTGCCTCCATTCACATGTAATGTCCCTGCTGTTCTCCTGGCCCTCTGTGATTTATCCTCCACACAGGACACAGGGCTTTTAGAAACAAAAGCCAAAGGTCAGACCCCTGCTTAAACTCTCCAGGGGTTCCTGTTGACCTCAGAATGAAATCCAGACTTCTTATGACCACTTGGAGACTGTCCAGGAGCTGGCCCCACCTGACCGTCCTCACAGTCACTGACAGATGCTGACCTTCTCTGTTCCTTGCTCGATCCCATCAAGCTTGTTCTCTTTCTGGTGACCTTCGTCTGGAATTTTTGCTCCGACATCATTGCTTTTTTTTTTTTCCATGTTACTCAACTTACATGATGTCTTCCTGGAAAGGCTTTTTGGATCATCCAAGCTCAACTAACATTTTTGCTTTCTACCATTTCTCCTTATATTGGTTCCCATAGCTTATTTTTATTATTATTTAAAAAGATCTTTCTTTCTTATTTACAATTTGCCTCCACGTCCAAGAAAGCAGGCTGTCTGTGAGCTGTCGTCTGTCTTAGTTGTTCCACACTATATCGTCAGTTCTTTGAACAGGGCCTGGCACATTGTTTGGCTTTGATAAATGTGTGTTAATGCATGAATAAATTGTTTGCTTTACATTAGTGTCACTTAATACAACCTGGGACTGGTTCATTAACTTTTATTGGAAAAAATCATTTAGATTCCCTATAGAGTCTGTACTTTTAGTCTATTATTTTGATCTTAAAAACTTTATTCTCTCAATCCATTCATGAATCATGGGCACTTTGATGCCATATAGTTGTGACTGTGCATCGTGCTGCAGTAAACATTTGGGTGTGGGTTATTATATCTTTTTGATGTAATAACTTCATTTCTTTTGGGTAAATACCTAGTAGTGGGACTACTGGGCTGAATGGAGCTTATCCTAAGTGAGTATTTCAGGAATGGGAAACCACATGTACTCTCTGGTAACTGTGGCTAAGCAGAGCTAAGCAATGGGCACAAGGAGAAGTAGGCACCATAGGGAATGAGGACGAGGGAGCAGGGAAGGGTCAAACCCACCCTGCCTATCAGGCGCAGCAAATACTAGTTGGAGAATGGGCACCTACCCCCCCCCCAATCATTATAAAGGTATCCATGTAACAAAAACATTTGTACTCCTTAATGTTTTGAAATAAAAACTCCCCAAACCTTAACTCTCCCCTTCAACCTATATTTCCTAAAGTCATAACTTTTCTATTTCTGGCTAATATTTTTCTAAGGATTAACAAACAAACAAGTTTCTAGGAAGTTGAGCCATCTTTATGGTTTTTTTGTGTTATAAAAAAGTGAAAGAAGAGAAAGTAAAAAATCAATGCAGTTTATTATAGCACATTGTCTGGACTTTGGGTGGGGGCCCTGATCAGTCCCTGACAGTGGCCCATTAAGAGGTTCCTTATTATGTGTGAGATAGTGAGTCTTTCCAGCGTATTAAGCTTGACTACTCTGTAGATAGAAGGGACAATATTCATCTGCATTCCACAAAATTTAGAAAAATAATCAAGCCTGGACAGGCATTATCAGCTATGCCTTTTCTGTGATCATTACTAGTGTGCAAAGTCAGCTCCTTATATACAGCAGGTGGGCGTCTGTTTAAGAGCTTCTCAAATCCTGTTCTCTTTGTGACTCTTTCTAGGATTTACTGAAGGTAGAGGATAGATATCTCAAAGCTACTACCATGAATTCCATCTTTATTCTCTTATCCGGAGACCTTTATACTAACAAAGACTAGATTATAAGAAGTAGAGATGAATGTTCATAATAACATGGCCTTTTTAGGTATATAAAATGCCATACACACAAACATAGATAGGGGGCCAATAGTAAAAAATGTAGAATACAGTGGTAAGAAAATTTAACAGCTAGACATTAAGTCTGAGAATGTGAAATCTGAATTAGAGGTATTGTGAAATCTGAAATCAGAGGAATTGTGATTCGTTCTCTTGTTCAATTGCAAAAAGGGATACAATCTCCAAACTATTTTTTGCTTACAACTAAACATACAGCAGATTAGTGGAGCTCATGAGTACTTACTGAGAAGCAGGTCACCAAAGCCAGCAGGCTCAGGGTCAGCCGAGGTGTCCTAATGGCTTGCAGCCACTGTTTGAAAGTTAAGCACAAGAAGCGCCCATCTTAGTTGTCATAAAGGACCCTCCCTGTCTGAGAATGCTGGTAACTCTGGAGAATAGTTTAAAAGATAACTGCTGTGGGACATGGTTAGAATTGTAGAAGCCTGTGCTATTCAATGGCATATAGAAGACAGCTAGATTTTTTTTAAGGCTGGCAAATAAGATTATTATACTATATGTATTTCATAGTACAAGTAATACTGCTGAATTTTTTGTGAACTTGCTATTATTTAAAAATTCTCAAAATATGCTAAGAGAATTAATGGAAAATAAAAATATATTTAAACACACATTAGAGTCAGTAAATACCTATTGTGTTACATGTTTAAATGTATTCATTTACAGTAGTTAAGAATCAAATAAAAATGATTTGTGTGCATTTTCTGAGGGTTGGCTGGTCT
Organism: Otolemur garnettii; assembly: GCF_000181295.1. Lineage (NCBI taxonomy): Eukaryota > Metazoa > Chordata > Mammalia > Primates > Galagidae > Otolemur > Otolemur garnettii. The sequence goes on from NW_003852586.1 coordinate 1,427,517, forward strand.
AAATCTCTCTCTCTAATAGACAGTTGGTATAATTAAAGGGTTGGCATAATAAAAAGATTTCCTGTTGGATTAAGAATCTTAGAAACATAGATTGATATCACTGGAAAACATTTAGGAGAGAATCTCACTTCTCTCTCCAGGATAAGGGCACCTTCCAGTGTCCTGTCTCACAAAAGAGTCAGCACACCCAGCTCACTCCTACATGAGACCGTGTTTTCTCTAAACACCTTCATTAAATCTCGGTGAGGTGAATGGTGCTGGCGTTATTATCTTCACAATATATAGAGAAAAGGCTTAATTTCCTCATACAAAGCCACAGATGTACAAAGTGAATGAGTAAGTACTTGAGTCCAGGACTATCCAAGTCTAACTTCTGTGGCTTAATTCAGACATAGTGGTAAATTCAGAAAAAAAATATTTTTCAACAGTTTCCATAGTACAAAGAAGGTAAGCCATTTTCCTTGCATCCTCTCAGTTTTATTGTGTCTAAAACCTTACATAGGGCAAGACTTTATCCCAAAGATTTTGCTGGTCTTTTCTTCCTCTTCTCAGTCACAACGCAGGCAAAGTTGATATAACAATTACACTCTGAAAAGTAACACACAGCCCTACAAAGTCATCTATATAGGGCTCATGTCCAGGTAGCCAGCAAATTGTTACTGATATTAAAATTATTTACTAGGAGCAGAGAAGTCCAGACACAGCAAGTTAGGTAGGATATGGATTTCTGTATCAACCAAGTCTCAAGAAATCTCATGAATTCTTTTTTGCCATACCGTTAAATACTTTGAAGGTTAGAAAAATTAAATAACATCACTAACCATATTTTCATCTAAAAGAACATTTAGAAATGCTGTTCTGTTCAGTGAACTTTTACATTAATCACTAGGAATACAATTAATAAAGCATCTGTAAATCTGTTCAAAAGTTTTAATTTATGAATTCCCAAGTACCTACCCTTGAAGAAATCCTTCCTCCAGGTCTGGTCAAACTACCTGTCAGCTGAATTCTTGTCAGTTACTATGTCCAGGCGTTTGTATACCAAAGAAGCAACTTAAAATCTAATGTGGCAAGTGAGAAGGATTGGTGGAAGGATGTTTCTTATAGCTGTGTTCTAGATTCTTTTAGAAATAGGAAACACTAATTGAAGGAAAGGTCATGTCTGGATTAAGGGTTTTGTACCAAGTGTAATTAGCTGTTTGTTCAGGGACAGTTGTCCTTTGTACCATGATTTCTGCCTGAGATCAGGGGTTGTGTCTTCATATGCAAACCTTCCCGTTGGAGAAGTTATATGTTCTGGGTAGAAGCATCTGTGTCAATGATTTGAGGGCCATAGTGGAATCAACTATTAATAACAAAAAAACAGAATAGTAAAAAATGTCTGTGCATACAAATTAAATTATATATTACTAAATAAATTTGAGACTATACAAGAATTAATGAAGAAAATTATAAAACAGTTGTTCCACAAAAGCCAGTATTTATGGAAAAAAGGGAAGTCTAATCTCTTGCTTTAAATATTTATAAGGGAAGAAAGATTGAAAACAAGCAAGCTAAACTTTTAGTTTCTCTAAGAACGAGGCAAAAACAGCAAGACATACCCAGAGGAAAAAAAAGGAAGAGAAGTTACAGGCAGAAATAAACGAAATAGAGAAAAAGCAACAACAACTAAAACAGTAGAAAAATATTTTTAAGTACTCTAGACTCGCTCTTTGAAAATATTAATAGTGTGTTCATCCAGGAAAGAATGATTAGAAAAATGATATAAACATATAAGGAATAAAAAGGGAGAAATAAAAGTAATGGATAGTATAATCTGAGAATACTATGAACAAAGACATAATATTTGTGAAAGCATAGACAAAATGGATATATTTTGGAAAAATTATGAAACTCCTACTCTGGCGTAAGATGAAATGGGAAATCTAAGTAGAACAATAAACACCAAATAATTCAAGAACTTCCTTTAAAAGCCCCTGACCAGAGCAGACAAATTTATGGACAACTTCTGCTTGAATAGACCCCACTATACAGGTGTTCTGCTAAGTTTACAAGGAAGACATAATTCTTATTTTATACTAATTGTTTCAGAAAAACAGGAAAGCTACCCTAGTCATTTTGTAGGTTTTTTTGTAACCTTGCATGCAAAATCAGAAAAGGACATACCAAGAAAATAAAATACATATGCTTGAAAATTTTAGCTAAAGCATCATGTAATTGAGTAGTATATTTAATTAATTATAGATTTGTGACAAAATAGTGTTTATCACAGAAATTCAAAGGTTATTTACTATCAGAAAAATTTGTCAATGTAATTTACCGTATTAATCCAGTAACAGAAGAAAGCCATGAATACATCAATTGACACAAAAAGTTAGCTAAAGTTCAACACAAGTATGTGTCACAATCTTTCAGTATAGTAAGAGTAGAAAAAATTTAACTTAACAATGTTTATAAACCGTAACATCAGCAAAGTCCATACTTAGTTGAAGCAAGAATGCCGGCTGTACACTGATGTTTATCATAATACTAGAAGACTGTCCAAAGTGACCCCCGAAGGGCCCTCTGGGGCAAGAAGCCGAGCGGGCTGCGTCCAGGTCTCGCATTCAGGCTGCCCAGACGGCCGCAGGCAGAGAAGAGGGCAGGGACGCCAGGACGCAGCCAGCCGCTATCCTGCCAGAGGACACCTGGCCGTGGGCTCAGACGTCGTACCCTTTTGTAGTATTTGCAGAAATAGAATATTTACCCACGATTGGGTAGTCGGTGGGCGTTGTCCCTAATAAGGATCAGGGATGTGGAAGACTGGGACAAAAGTCACCAACAGAGAAAAGGTAGGCTGGAAGTGGTGTGGCACTGACTCAGGACGCTGCAGAGCAGTGAGCGGTGTCCACTGGACTCCTCAATCCTCTCACCAGGGGTTCAGGAGAGAGAGGAGAGGACTGGGCAGGAATCTTAGTGCCCCTCCGGGTGGCCAGTCTACCCTGGCAGCTGCAATAGAGCTCATGGCAGAGATGGCAGACTGTCCCCATAGTACACTCTGGTGAGCAAGACGCAAAGGCCGCCCAAACCAGAAGGGGGAAAGAGCTGCCGAGGGCAGGAGAGTCTGCGCTGGTCTCCTGTGCTCTGGCCACGGTGGTGCCTGGGAGCAGCGAGTGCTCAGTGTGTGTTATGGGAAAACCTTCAGATTGAGAATCAAAGCACAGTGGGCGCGGGTCTGTCCTTAGCAGGAACGGAGGAGGCCGGGGAGACCCCAGGGAAGAGACTGAGACCACCCCACTTGGGGAAATCGGCAGGTGTTAGCTCCCTTGTACTGGCTAAGCACCACAGAAATTTGGAAGCCACAGTAAGAGGACACTGACCAGGAGATTGGTCAAATTTGGCATGTAGTTCCCCTAAGGTCTGAGTTTACAGGTGTCCCTTCCCTTCCCTCCCCCTTCCCCTTCCCTCTCCCTTCCCCTTCCC
>NW_003852586.1:1431041-1437730 GCF_000181295.1 Otolemur garnettii
CTTCCCTCCCTCTTCCTCTTCCCTCCCCCTTCCCTTCCCCTTCCTCTTCCTTTCCTCTTCCCTTCCTCTTCCCTTTCTCTTCCCCTTCCCTTCCCTTCCTTTTCCCCTTCCTTCCCCCTTCCCCTTCCTCTTCCCTTCCCTCCCTCTTCCCTTTCTCTTCCCCTTCCCTTCCCCTTCCCTTCCCCTTCCTCTTCCCTTCCTCTTCCCTTCCCTTTCCTCTTCACTTCCTCTTCCCTTCCCCTTCCCTTTGCTTCCCTTCCTCTTCTCCTTCCCTTCCCTTCCTCTTCCCCTTTCCTTCTTCCCTTCTTCTTCCCTTCCCCTTCCTTTCCCTTCTTCTTCCCTTCCCTTCATCTTCCCTTCCCTTCATCTTCCCTTCCCTTCATCTTCCCTTCCCTTCCTCTTCCCTTCCCTTCCTCTTCCTTTCCCTTCTCTTCTTCTCTTTTCCTTCTTTTTCTTTCTTTTATTTTGAGACAGAGTGTCACTTTGTCACTCTTGGTTAGAGTGCTATGACATTACAGCTCACAGCAACCTTCAACTCCTTGGCTTAGGCCATTCTCTTGCCTCAGCCTCCCGAGTATCTGGGACTACAGGCGCCTGCCAAGACGCCCCACTATGCAGGCTTCTTAAAGGGCCAAATACATACAGAATGTTGAGTCTTCCTAGATTTTTCATACATTCTATAGAGTTGGTGTAATCCTGTGTTAAAAAGAACCAAAGAGGCCAGGTGCGGTTGCTCAGTCTGTATTCCCAGCACTTTGGGAGGCCGAGGCAGGAGGATGGCTTGAGGCCAGGAGTTCTACACTGTCAGGTGACAGGAGCTTTTCAGCTCCATTGCCAGGTGAGGGGACCCCTTCATGAACGCGGCCTTTCACAGGAAGATGGCGCTGGGCTGCAGGTGAGTGCCCGCCGGAATTTACTTCTGTGAGCCGCATTGTCATACTCCAGGGCACTTCCAAAGTTTTAAAAATATATTTTATATTTATCTTGTATCCATGTTTATATATTTCGACATGTATGATTTTGATTTCAATTATTTTATATTTTAATTATTTTATATTTCTTTTAATTTAGATTATTCATTTCTATTCTGATGACATATTAGCCCTGGGAAAAGGGACAAAAACCTACCGTTACTCTGCAGCCCTGCCCCTCTCTGTGTGGGAGGTCAGGCGCTTGCCGGTTTTTCTTTGCCAAGTTGGTCTTGAGTCGGGCTGCGGGGTGAGGGTGGGGGCAGTCACCTGTGTGGTAGTAATTCCTGCAGCAGTCCACCTTCTCTGCATCTCTCTATCCTAGGAGGAGGACCACACGCAGACCTGACAGCACTGGGAGAGGGAGCTGGGCTGCCCCTGCCCCCTGCCCTGGGTGTCCTGTGTCCAGCCCAGCAGCCTCTCTGTAGTTGGCACAGATGCAGTGGGCTGCCTTTGTTCCCGGTCCCCAGCTCTTGTTCAGGCTTGGTGTCATTACTCCGTTCCTGTATTCAGTCAAGCCTAGCCCAGGACTCGCTGTGCTGGGAGACCCCGAATGCCTTGGTAGCCCTTACTGGTGTTTTAAAACACTGTTCACTCTCTGAGTAGACCATTTATGAAATTATTTTTTCGTAAACAGTTTTTGTTTCCTTCTGGGATCCTGAACTAATCAGTTGTTGGTAGGGGATAAGGTACAGGCTAGAATGATAGTCTTTACCACGGCAATATGTGGATTTTAATGCTCAAAATTTTTATTTGTTAGGTGTGCTTGTTACATGAGGGTTGGCTCTATCAAACAAAATCCTCAGTGAAATTTGTTACTTCTAAGAGCTCAGAGTGGTTTGGAAAATATCATTTCTTGAGTTTGTAACCAAAAATGGCAAGGACTTTTTGCCAAAGACTCTGAGCGGTCATGGTATTTACTGAGGTTGGACTAGGGGCTGTGGATGGGATAGTGGCGCTGAGCAGCTGTGAGCTGGGACTGGGGGCTGTGGCTGGGACAGTGGCGCTGAGCAGTGAGCTGGAAGTGGGGGCTATAGTTTGAGTGGCACCTGCTGCTGGTGCTGTGGGGGGCGTGGCTGCCGGTGGGGGGCTGGGCTCTGCGGAGGAGGAAGCAGTCCGGGAGGGCTCCATGGAGGTGGTGTGTGCTGTGTTGGTGGGTTCGGTGGTGATTGTTGCTGTGGCTGTGCTGGTAGGTTTTATTTGGGGTTTAGGGTTATGGAAAGGAAGGTAAATACCAAGATATGCAGGAATTGGGGGAGATGGGGGCCTGGGGGGTCTCATAGGCTCTGGGTGGTGCGGTCTTGATGGGAAAGGTGGACTTGGATAACCTGGAAAGGGTCGAGGTTGCCTAACAGGTCCCAGTGGGAGGGGCTGAAGTAGGATGAGCCCTGGACCAAAGCGGAAAGGTAGAGGTGGAAGAGCCCGGCCTGGGGCCAATGGGAGAGCGGGCGGTGAGCGCAGTCGCAAGTCGAAGAGGGGATGGAGAGTCGGGGGAGACCATCTTGACCTGAAGGGCCAAGCAGGTGGTGGCCACTGGTCCAGGACATAGAGTTGTCTGGGGTCTCTTTGACTCGCACTGGGCTGTGAAGATAAAAAACAAACGGGGTTCTAAATTTGATCATTTAAAGTTCAAACGTTAAGATATACTTTATACTTCTAAAAGTCCTATATTTCACTGAGAAAATAAATTAGAAAAAAGAAGGAAGAGAGAATTTCCCTTCCCTTCTGGAAGCCTGGTCACTGAAAGAAAAGTAGGATGGAATTTTGCTATCCGACCTGCAGGTTTTAGAGGCCAAATCATCCTGGCTGTAACAGAGACCATCTTTGGAAATTGTTTCAAATGCATGTAAATGTTCCACTGGGACTATCGGAGAAAATTCTCTTTTATTCCATTCCGAGAATTCAGTGAGATTTCAAGGTCAGAACCATTAATTAATTGTGTAACTATTAAACTTTTAGATGTAATTTCTCTCTTTAGGGGTTAAGAGGAACAGATTTAAGACCCTTCTTTACATAAGTCAGAAATCTAGTAGAAGATAAAACCTCCCCCCATCAAACTACAAAGCCAGGTGTCACAATACAAAGCTCGTGGAAAGTGAAGCATCTGTAACTGGTTACAGAGCAGACCTGGCGTCTGACTGCTGGCTCGGCCCTCCCCAGGGGCCATGCTGGGTGAGTTGTGTGCTCTCCTCTCTGCTCCATTCCTGTACTTCCCAAATGGTTCTAGAAATAGTTCTTACCTTATATAGTGGCTGGTGGATTATATGTGACCTAGGTAAGGGGTTTAGACATAGTAGGGCGTTGTAAGGGTTCAATATAAATTTGAGCTACTTTTTGCTCTATGATGAATAAGCATGGCAGCTTATAAAGGGTACAAGTTCAAAATATAATTGATAAATAGTACAAAAAATTCTAGAAATTTAGAGGGGAATTTTAATTTTGATAAAAGACAAAGGGCTAAGAATTGCCTCATAGAGAAGATAGCATTTGAAATGAGACTAAAATAATAAGAGTTGAAATGAGCAGAGAGAAGCTAAATTTAAAAGAATTTCATAAGCCAGTGAATGAACAGAGTCAGGAAAGCAGAGCCTCATGTCCGGGCAGTCAGAGGCGGGTTTGCCCCAGACGGAAGCTCCGGGAGGCACGAGGCACTGGTCCCTCTCCCACAATGTCTAACGCCTGCTGCTGTGTCTGTGCCACTGTGTCCTCGGAAACACCAAACCTTGGGCCAACTCTGTGTGCATGACTGTCCCTGTATCTGTTATACTTTCAGGGCAACTGGAAAAGTCTCTGGAGAATGTCACTGTCCCCAGTGTCAGCAACACTGGGGATTCATGGTGTTTACCTTCCTCTGGTGCCTCAGCCCTGCTCAACCATCTCCTCCCCAAGCCCATCTTCTCCCTTCTTTTCTTCTCTCCTCATACAGAGGAGGATTTTATCTTCTGTTCCCCTGAGGCTGTCGCACCTGAGAATGTCTTTGCTTTCCTTGTGACACATCTGTAAAATGCGCCAATGTCAGGCCGTTCTCTCTTCCTGTTTCCGGCCAGCCCCTTCACCTGTGTTCTCTATCCTTCTCTCCTCTCTTCTTGGGGTCCTTCCAGTCTTAATTGTCATTTTTCCCTCTTGTAACTCAAACCTCCTTCTGATCCCTGGTTCTATTCTTTCAGTCTAGAATGTTGATTTACACCTCATACACTCCAGAATCCCATTCTCAGCCCCGTGTACCACTGTAGGTATCATGGGCAGATTCTCTCTTTCCATTCCTAGCCAAACACTGCCGAAGGCTAGACTAGGCTTTCTGTTACGACTCCCTGATTTCTAGATTATCCTGGTTTCTATCTCTAGCACACAACTGAATCTCTTTTACAAAGACCAGTGATGACTCAAATATTGGAAGTTTCAGTCATTTCAGGGGCAGCCACAGCTATTTTTTTGTCCCATGATGGATTTTTCTCTGACTGCATTTATTTGGGTTATTTCTAGGTAACCGATCCAAGGGCTTTCAAACCCTTTGCTCGCTGTCCAGGATCTTAGGCTGTGTGGCTCCAAGAAGACAAACCAGGTTTATAAAATTCTCTTACTCTTTGTAACTTGAAATAGGAAATAAAAGATCTCCCAGTTAGAAGTGGGAACCGAAATGTGAATACTGTGAAGATGAAAAGGGCAAAACAGAGGCTGTACAAACAGAGTGACAGGGACACGGAGACGGAGAGGAGAGAGCGTTGGAGGGAGGAGAGCACAGGCGGCATCAGGGAGGCCGTGAGAGGTGGGTCTGCTTTTCATGACCACCTGGGCTTGCTGCACCCTTTCTAATTTACATTTATTCTAACACTGACTTCCTTTTTCTTGAGATATTGCTAATGGAACCCTGTTCTCTGCAACCAAACCAAAAGAAAAACCCCGTAACACCATTCAGCCCCGTCTCTCCTGCGCCCTGCAGGTCCTGGCTTTGACCGTGTGGGTCTGTCCCTGGTCCTTTCCACACAGGCTTCTACTGCAGCACGTGTCTATAAGCTGCTGCTTGGCACAGGCCCAGCACTTCACAGGAGGCAGCGTTATTACTGTTCTCATGCAGCCTGGACATATTCACATTGACTGACGATGGTTATGAATTATCAAAAGTGGTTTAATGACATGTGAATTCCACAGAAGCAGGGATATTTTGGTCTGATTTATTTGTTGTTAAAGTTCTAGCACTTTGAATTCTTGTTACTTATTTGGGGCTAAAAAACTCTTAGTGGGTGAGTGAATATATTTAAAGTAACTAGTTGGGGAAATGATTCTAAAAGCACTAGGAGTCTTACATTATTAAGTCTCAGGATTTTTTCTTTTCCAGCTTTGATGTTTTAATCCTTGTTCAGGTGTTAATTAACCAAAGCTGTGTCAGATACTTAAATAAACATAGTTTCTCCTCAAACCTGAAGAATCATGATATGAAATCAGCTTCTAAATCAGATCATTAACTATGCTTTTAGATAATTTACCCTTGTTCACATTTCTGAGAGAAGATGGAAGACCCAGACTTTCATCCATTCAGATGCCCTGTTGTTAGCAGTTATTTTTGATAGTATTTGTTTTTCATTTTGTCCTTGATGCCTGGGTAATATCAGTCCTTCAGTATACATTGTCCTGAAACGTATTTGGCTTTATCCTCTAGTTTTAGATCTAGTGTATTAAGAAAAGCATTAGTCTAACATTTTGGTAACAAATTAGTAGGGAAAAATTATTTTTTTCATTTCAAATTATTAAGGGGGTACATGCGATTTTGTTACACAGTTTGCTTGAGTAAGGTTCAAGTCGGGGATACAGGTGGGTCCTTCATACCGGGTGCAATACACGCACATGGTACACCCTTTGGGTGGGAATTTATCTCCTCTTCCCCTCCACCGTCGAATTTCATTGAGTTTTGCCCTCATTTGTGCATACAGGTGTTAATTTACTAATTTGAATTTTGTGCTGAGTACATGTGATGTTTGTTTTTCCATTATTATGATACTTCACTCAAGAGAATGGTCTCCAATTCCATTTAGGTTGTTACAAAAGATGTTAGATCTCCACCCCTTTATGGTTGAATAATATTCTATGGTACACATATACCACAATTTACTAATCCACTCATGTATTGATGGGCACTTGGGTTTTTTCCATGTCTTGGTGATTGTGAATTGTGTTACTATAAACATTTGAGTGCAAGTGTCTTTATGATAAAATGACTTTTTTCCTTTGGGCAAATACCTAATAATGGGATTACAGGATCAAATGGTGGGTCTACTTTCAGTTCTTTGAGGAATTTCTGTACTGTCTCCCCTGGGGCTCCTGCTTCCCCACTTGCTTGGCCTTCTCAGTCCTTCAGGTCTTTAATCAAATGTCATTTTCCACTGGGCAACCCCACCTAGGATTGCACCTAGGATTGCAGCCCCGGCCCTCTCTTCATCCCAACGTTCCTCCTTCCCCCACGGCACTGAGTGCTCACCTTGTTTACAATTATGTATTTACAATGTACCATGGTGTATACTTACACTTCCAAAACTCACAAAAACCCTGGAAGACTAGAGGACTCTCTGGGCTGCTTCAATACATAGCATAGAGCTGGGCATGAGGTGAGCAGGTGTCAGTGGGTGAAGCTGAATGTACAGCCTCCGTGTAGTGGGGCTCACAGGTGTCAGTGGGCAAGGCTGAGTGCACAGCCTCCGTGTAGTGGGGCTCACAGGTGTCAGTGGG
>NW_003852586.1:1437864-1439565 GCF_000181295.1 Otolemur garnettii
CTCACAGGTGTCAGTGGGCGAGGCTGAGTGCACAGCCTCTGTGTAGTGGGACTGACAGGTGTCAGTGGGTGAAGCTGAATGTACAGCCTCTGAGTAGTGGGACTCACAAGTGTCAGTGGGTGAGGCTGGGTGCACAGCCTCTGTATAGTGGGGGCTCACAGGTGTCAGTGGGTGAGGCTGAGTGCACAGCCTCTGTATAGTGGGGGCTCACAGGTGTCAGTGGGTGAGGCTGGGTGCACAGCCTCCGTGTAGTGGGGCTCACAGGTGTCAGTGGGCGAGGCTGAGTGCACAGCCTCTGTGTAGTGGTGCTCACAGGTGTCAGTGGGCGAGGCTGAGTGCACAGCCTCTGTGTAGTAAGACTCACAGGTATCAGTGGGTGAGGTTGGATGCACAGCCTCTGTGTAGTGGGACTCACAGGTATCAGTGGGTGAGGCTGAGTGCACAGCCTCTGTGTAGTGGGACTGACAGGTATCAGTGAGTGAGGCTGAGTGCACAGCCTCCATGTAGTGGGATTCACAGGTGTCAGTGGGCGAGGCTGGGTGCACAGCCTCTGTGTAGTGGGTCTCACAGGTGTCAGTGGGTGAGACTGAGTGCACAGCCTCTGTGTAGTTGACTCCCAGGAATCACAAACAGGGTTTATATTCTCACCTGTTAACTCATACAGTGAGCTCACAGCACTTCTGAATCATAACACAGGGACTGATCATAGGCTGAGTGTAAGCTCGGTGGCCAGGGTTTCCTGGTGGATGAGGGCGCTGTCCTCCTCAGGAAATGAGGGCAGTGCCGTGCAGCAACCTACCCTCCCTGACACACAGGAGCCTTTGTCTACAGCTCTATGGATCCTTGAGCTGCTCTGACTAACTTGGTGGTCCTGCAGCTTCTAATCCCTAAGAATAAGAAATAGACATTTAAAAAAAAATAACATAAGTAGAATGGGGTATAGAAAGGGCTATGATAAAAGAACTACCAAACATGAAGAAACCTCTAGTCTGGACCAGACTAGCTGCACTGACTGTGAGCAGTCTTCAAACAGTGCTTCTCAAAACTCTTAAAAACTCCAACAGGCCATTGAGTCACCTGGGGATCTTACAGAACTGCTCTCAGACCCAGCAGGACTATGCAGGCCCCAAAGCCAAAAATCCCCAGGTGATGCTGATGATGCTGTAAAGCAAAGCCCTGGGCAATCAGGCCACAAAAAAATCAGAGAGAAGAGAGGACTTCTTCAGGGTCTTCACGGAAAATACCTAGTGCTCCCTGCCTTGTGCAGGAAGGAACTAACATGCTGAAATCACGTAAGGGGACTTCTGCTCATCACCAGCCCATGTCCTGCTCACTCACCCAGTAGCCACTGAGAACTTGCTGTGTGCCATTCTAGACATCGGGCACCTGGTGAACAAAAGAAACAGTGTTGCTGACCTTGTGGGGCTTTATCCTCCATGGGGAGGATGAGCCCCCACTACACAGAGGCTGTGCAGTCAGCCTCGCCCACTGACACCTGTGAGTCCCACTACACCCACTGACACCTGTGAGTCCCACTACACAGAGGCTGTGCACTCAGCCTCGCCCACTGACACCTGTGAGCCCCACTACACGGAGGCTGTGCACTCAGCCTCGCCCACTGACACCTGTGAGCCCCACTACACGGAGGCTGTGCACCCAGCCTCGCCCACTGACACCTGTGAGCCCCACTACACGGAGGCT
>NW_003852586.1:1440940-1456809 GCF_000181295.1 Otolemur garnettii
TGACACCTGTGAGTCCCACTACACAGAGGCTGTGCACTCAGCCTCACCCACTGACACCTGTGAGTCCCACTACACAGAGGCTGTGCACTCAGCCTTACCCACTGACACCTGTGAGGCTCAGCTCATGCCCAGCTCTGTGCTACATATTGAAGCAGCCCACAGAGGCCTGTAGTCTTCCAGGGTTTGTGTGAGTTTCGGAAGTGTGAGTATACAACATAGTATACTGTGAATACGGAAATGCGACCTGTTATTTTCTGTCTTAACCCTTTAAAGTAGCTACTATCTTATAAAAGATAATCTTCCCTGATATACTGAAAGTTGTAGGTGATAAGTAAAATAAAATTCCTTTATTTAGGCTAACAACTAACGTTAAAATTTAAGCTAGTAACTTTTTCTCACGAGGAAATGAATATAGCAAAAACTGTTAGTAGAGTGATTTTGTAAAATACTGTGTTTTAAGATTCTTTTCTTACATATAGGAATGTTTATTCTAATATGAGAAAATTCATGTACTAAATTCCTATATTTTTAGGACACAGAATCCTTTGCTAATAATATAAATCTTTGTAAATATAAAAGAAGGGCGGCACCTGAGGCTTAAAGGAGTAGGGTGCCGGCCCCATAGGGATCACGCCTATGGTTCATCTTATAAAGGTACATGTGAATCTTTCTAAAATGTAGAACATATTTATTAACACAATAACTAAGAAGACATGCAGGCTATGTTAACCAGTTTGATGAAAGTATTTCAAAATGTATATAAAAACAGCACACTGTACCCCATGATAGTATTAATATACACAGCTATGATTCAATAAAAAATATATATAAAAGAAAAAAAATTTGCTTTAAGTTACATTTGTCTTGGATTTCAGACTTCTGGAACAAAAATATGCCATCAATTCATAAGAATCCTTAGGATGCATGCTTTGAGAAAGTTGCCTTTCCTCAGTAGGGGCTGTAGGCAGACGAACAAAACAGCATTCCCTCTGTTATTATCACTAAAAAGTAGCCTGACAGACAAAGCTCGTTCCATTTTTCTCAACTTTCAGTTTATTTGTTCATGGAACTTACTTTATTTTCCAGTATATTAATATTTTTGAAGAGTCTGAACCTAAGTTCATTAATGTGGTCAGAGAAGTCATCTTTGCCACAGTGTTTGGAGGAATGCTACCAAAAAGTGGTTCATTCCAGCATTGTAAAATTGATAATGAGTTATAATCACTGACGTAGACTTTTTCATTTGATAAGTTGATTTCAGTTGAATTTACCTTAAAAACTCTCTATACCTCATGCAATTATAACATGATAGTATGAGACTCTAATTTCAAGAAAATCTATTCAGGGGTCTGAGACTTTAGCATGAGTAAGAATCGCCTAGAATGCAGGTTCCCAAGTCCCAAGGACATATATACCTGTACTTTTTAAAAAAGCAAATCTGGGAATATACATTCTTAATAGTAGCTCAGGTGTTTCTGATGTAGATTTCTCAGGGAGGAGAACACTCTTCATCCTCCACCTCATCTAAGCTCGGAGAAAGTAAACAATTTGTCTAAGAACCTTCTCACTAATGCCATTCAGGGCCGCAGGATAATACGACTACTCTTTCTGCTCAGGTTATGTGGGCTCCATTGACAGGTATTTACTCACTGTCTGATGTAGACTATTCCAAAATAGCTTTCCTTAGGGAGGCATCACACTGTGGAATGAAGACCTGACCTGTGAAAATCCCCATTCAAATTCAACCTTGGTATTTCCACATCATCTAGCACTAGGCCCAGCACACAGTGGGTTGTCAGTGGTTTTTAAGAACGGGAACAAACTCTGAGCCCCCTCCCTCCTCTGTTCCCCACCCCAGGACGTACAGGGGACATTGCTCTTTCTTGCAGTCTGTGCTGGACTGCTGGTGTCTTCAGCTCTGGCACTTACACCTGTAACTTTCCATTATATATTTTTGGATTTCCTATAGAGCTTGACCAGATGCTTTCCAAAAGTCCAAATTAATGTGTTTCTTGAGCAAATGATATTTCTTTATCTGTTTTTATCTTTTGCCAGGGGAGTAGCACTTTACTCAATTCATAGGAGTGTTTTCACTATAGCCAATGTATTTTCAGGTATCTGAAAGGCTTTCTCATTTTAGTCTTGACAAATATTTTTAATAAAAATCTGTTGTATAATCATTAATCCTTACATTGATGTATCATGTTGTCACTTTAGAAAACTTATCATGAAGCTCCAAGTTCATGCTTTCCCCATTCCCTGGACCCTTAAAACTTTGAGTCAGCTTAAATCATGTATATTTTTTAACATCCTGATGGTAGTGTCTTTGGAAAAAAAATAGACACAAAGTGATGTTTCTAGATCAGAGCTGGCTTTGTCAGATTCCACCTGCCCTGCGTCCTCCTAATGCCAGATCACTATCCCCTCATGTAAATGAGGAAGAGAAAGGAAAATAAGAATAAGTCCATAGAGGTCAACAGCTTGACTCAGTGTTTTTATACAAAAAGGACATTGTCATTGGTGTCAAAGCTTTCTCTGAAGTTATGATTAACAAAAAATACAACAGGAGCATTTAGGAACGCGGGAACTTACCGTGAAAAGTGAGATGAGAACCAGTAGGTCCAGGGTAAAAGTTAACTTTATCATTTTTTAATGTTTCTCCTGAAAAAACAAACCAATGATTGTCCATGGTTAGTCAATAGTATTTTTCTGAATTTAAAAATTAAAATTTTAAAAGAATTCTAATACTTGCTATGCAATTTGATGAATAAAGAGAACCAAAGCCTTTTAAAGATGAACTTGACATTTTTGGGAAAAAGGCACACACAATTTTGTCATGTTTGTGTTCTCTTATAAAATAGTGGTACATATTTATAAAAGACAATTCTAGATAGTTTTTGAAAGTCAATTTTAAAAGTAAAAGCATTTTGGGAGGTACCTTGTTGCCTTCAGTGGTGGCCACTTGGGAGGAGGATAACTTATTTGGGTGGACTTTTTGTATGTTTGCTTAAAATTAGTCAAAACCTATGGATTTCTATAGATATTGTCAATATGACAAGACTATTGTAAGACAAACTTCTTATTATAATTATTTTATTATTAGATTTATCAGAAGGGAAAGGAATATATCTTTCCTTCAACATCATCCTACTGAAGTATTATTGTCTTGATATATTTTTTTCCAAATGACGCCAAAAGCCAATTATTGTCCATTTGCATGAATTAGAAAAAGGAGTGTTTGTCCTAAATTTGTTTATAATTTTCAACTGTGTATTGTAAGTACATGGTATCCTATGCTTCAAGAGAGGTAAAGTTCAAGCACTATAAGGCTGATAGGCTGTCCTGGGGTGAGACAGTCCTGTGGTGTCTGTCATCTGTAACAGCTTTCAGAATGGCAAGGGAAGCCTGGTCCACGCTCCACAGTGGTGCCTACTGTAGCTACCCTCTCTCTCTCTCTCTCTTTTTTTTTTTTTTTCTTTGCAGTTTTTGGCCGGGGCTGGGTTTGAACCTGCCACCTCCGGCATATGGGGCCTGCGCCCTACTCTTTTGAGCCACAGGCACCGCCCCCGCAGTTACCCTCTTAAACTCACTTTTCCAAACATGGTCTCTTAGAAGCAGCTTCCCAGTGCATTAAAAACTTGACTCAAACAAGAACAGAACTGCAAATCTACCTTTAGGCACATTTTAAAGACTCTTTTACTTATGATTGACTTTAGAGATTATTAAAACCATATCGGTAGAAAAATCAATAGGTTGTGAAACTGGATATAAATTGTACAACTAATTAACTCGAATTCTGTTTTTGACACACTCAGAAATGCCAAAGATCTGGCAAGCTTTACTACTGACAATTTTTTTCCCTTTAAAATAGATGTGAGATTTTTATGTGGCATGGCTATTTCTATTAAAAATTGTAAGAATGATATTCTTGAGAGTATGAGCAAAAGTTAGAGTTTCAAAGTAAAAATCTTTACATTTATATTTTTACATACCTACCTTGGTAGAAGGTTCTTCTTTGGAGCACCCAAACTGTTACTTGGTTATTCTTGCCAAATACTCAGTTTAGGTAGCTGCAACTTAAACATTCATGAAGAGAAAGGTCTTTCACAGAAAAATCTCCCTTCTTAAATACCTCTCTCTGGATTTTTACTAGAGTTAAGAGAAAGGTTAAGGGGAGGTAAACTTCTGTATTGATATTATTTATTGAAACAAAGAAATAACAGTTGTGGTTGCCAGTTTGGCAGCTTTGTCCAGCAGGCCTTGGGGAGGTGCACAGGTGGTTTCAAACCTGGCTGCACATTACAATTACCTGTGGAGCTTAAAAAAACCCAGTGCTTAGTTCTTACTCAAAACCAATTCATCTGAAGTGATGGGCTGGGAAGACAGCAAAATAATTTAAAAACATCCCACGTTACTACGATATGAAACCTTGTTTGAGAACCACTGTTATGAGTGGTGTGGGTGGTGGAGGTTCCATGCCTGTACGGAACAGATGTCTGTACGGAACTGACAGGTTCACAGTAAGATGTGGTTTATTTGGGAGGAAGGAATTTGAAGAACGGAAAAAGAAAGCAGTTGAAATAAATGCTTGGTCTCAATTTTGGAAATAACAGGAAAGACCTAGTGGTGGAGAAGAAAGGATTAGGAAATGGAGCTCTTCTGGTTTGTTAATCTTAATTTGATATTTCTTTCCTGGATAGTTGTGTTTAAAGGTTCTGTGTGTACACTTGCCTTTGAGCTACTTACAATACGAATTATATGAAAATTACTTAATAAATTTTTATCAAGCTAATGAATATCTGGACAACTTAAAGGATAATTAAATATTCCAATATATATTGGATTCCATAAGTATATGGTGTTACCACCAGTATCTAAGCAAGATGAGTGGCTGCGTTGTACTCTATCCTAGAAAAGGGGAGGCACAGAAAAATCATATAATCTACTTTTAATTTATGGCAATAGGATATAATAAACTAGATAATTTTAGATAATATTGAGGTAAATCCAGATACTGAGAGACTTACCCATATGAGTTGAAATGTATTCAGGTTGAGAGAAGATTATCCCATATCAGAAGATATTATACTTTATTTACTGACAGCCGGAATTTGTTGAGTCCTTACTATGTCCTAGATTATGTGCTAATCACCATGTGTTGATTAGCTCACCTGATCTTCACAACTCATTTAATTTGTAATAATATTGCCAGACTACTAATCAAGTAATAAATCATAGTAACTTGCTGATTCCAACACAAATATCTAAGATAGAAATTGACCCTAAAGTTGTCATATTTAAGAGCTTGAATTCTTTTCCCATTATGCAATTTTGTCTCTCAAATCCAGCTGATTTTCCAACCACTTAAGCTGATTAATATACTTTAAAAAATATAATTTGAAGCTCAGATTCAACCTACTAGTAGTACATGTATGCAATATCAATTTAGGGAGTCGCAAACAATTTAAAGGATGGATAGAGCAGAATCAAGAGCCTCAGGTTACGTTACAGATAAGCATTTCTTATGGTTACATGTGTGGGTGTGCTGGGTATTCAATGAAATAGATGCTTTCTGTGCATTGCAGCCAATAAAGTGCGAGAGGCTTGTGCCATAGGACAGTTCAGTGACTGCATGTCAGGTTTAAGGCAGGCAGCGTGAACTACTGCTCACCTTCCCTCCCGACAGGCTGTGTTGTATGGGCAGCTCCACAATCAGATTCAGCCTCAGCACTGCCATTTGCAGAATAACATAGTAGTAATTGTAGTTTATAGAATTGTTCTGAGAATTAAGTAAAATAGGACATAGAAAATCAGACCCACATTACTACTGAATGTTAGTCTCTCAATGGGAATTCTTTTCATCCTTCCTTCATTCAATTTTGAAAATATTCTATTATGATAAATCCTTAGGAAAGGGGCAAAACATATTTAAATCTAAAAAGTGATTTAAAACCTGCTGGTAGTGATGAGGGAATTAAGTTAAATTGATCTTTAGTTACTGAGTTTTCTTCGGCTTGCTGGATCTTTGCTAATGGCAGCTAGTTTACCATAGAACTAAGTACAATTTGTTAGTTTATGGGTTACGTTTACACAACTGTCTTGCTATAGCTTATATGACCCAGGAAATCTTTAAGTTAATACTGGATAGTCCCTGAATTGTTACTTTCTCTAGTAACATGCTCATGTTGTCAAAATATAAAAAATGTCTTTTTCTACTTGGTGCTGTAAGTTGTTTTGATAGCTGGTATATTTTTATTCCCATGTTTTAAATACAAGGGGTGATTTATTGTTATAATGGATCATTGGTTGTGGAGGCTTCAAGGAGGAAGATTGTCAAAGCTGAAATAATTTCTGCATGGATTACAGGCAACAAAGGATGAGTGTCTACAGCGGGCGGAAGCATACATCTTTGAAAAACAAAAACTGCTGTTCAAGAGAAATTTTAATTAAAAGCTGATATTGAAAGGCCTTGATTTGATACATAGAGCAATACTTAAAGCAACAATTGCCTTTTGTTACAGGAGAGTCAAGTTGCTGCCATCGTGTCACCATTGTTAGTGAATAAATCATTTAGCAGATACATTTTTTTCTGACAAACGTGTTCCCAGCAGTATTAAAGGCAGTCATTTACGTTTTCTCCTTTTAGTCTGTAAGCTCTTGCATTATATATTAGAGGATACATTTCAAAGCGAATTTAAACTTCTTAGCTTGCTGTGGAATTGATCCTCTGGAATTAGGGAATGCACCTTGTCTCCAGCGGTGCTGGTGTTTAGCTCTGTTTGGTCTCCTGATAGAGCAGCTAATTTGCTTCCTGCGGATGGCGGATGGCGTTTGCTTGGTGCACATCGAGTACCCTGCTTTTCCTTCCTTCGAACACCTTCTGCCGTTATGTTTAAGGAGGTCTCTTGTTGGCAATATATAATTTAAAAATTAGCCTGGCAATCTTTGTCTTACATTAAGTAGCTAACCTGCCGCAGTAAACCCGTTGTTCTGACATCTGTGTGTCCAGGTTAGGGACCTTGCTGTTTGTCTTCTCTGCATCCCATCTGTTACATTGCTTTTTATTTATTTTTTCTTTCTTTAGGATTAATCAGGTAACTTGTTCTTACTTCTTTTCTTTTATATTAGTTTGCTAACAATACATTCTTTTTTGAAATTTTTAAACTTTTAATTATAAGCTCATAATACTTGATTACATTTATGGGGCATACGTGATATTATGATACAGTTGTAGAATGTGTAATAGTCAAATCAGGGTAATTGTGGCATCTGTCACCTCAAGAACCTATCATTTTTGTTTTAGAAATATCCCAATTCCACTTTTCTAGTTATTTAAAAATATGAATCCAGCTCCACACTCAGCTGTTGTGGCAGGTCGCTGGGCTGCTGACTCTTTGACTTTCTTACAGTCTTAGAGTCCGTTCTCCTTGCCTGTCCTTCCTCTTTTAGTAGCATTCTTTCTAGTATCCGAAATGAATATTTAAAAAATCGTGGTTGTGAATAACAACAAGAAGTACGTTGGACGATGTGGCCTGGTCTGCACACACAGGACTGTGCTCGTCAGAACAGGGTGGTGTGGTGCAGCGCCCTCTGCCCAGTCCATTCATGGGATTCCCTCTATCCCACCTAATCCTGCACTCCTGTCTCCCTGCTTATATTTTATCAAAGCTATTTTCTATTCTGGGTAGGGAACAAATTCTCTGATATCGGATACGAGATAAGGCCCTTTTCTGATCTCCTTCAATGTCTAGAAAGTAGAATAAGCAATTATTAAATATTTCTTCAGTTATGGTTTTATCTACTAAATATACCCAGGAAAATTCTGAAAATAATATGTGTGTGTTTTACAGACTCTATTAGCTTACAGTTTCATTTTCATTTAAAAAATACCTGAGCTTTGAATTTGCATATTTGTAAAGATGAGTGGTCTATACTTTTGCTGTTGGGCTGCTGACAGTAGAGGAGGGGTGCGGTGGCCGGGCTACTGCAGTAAGGGAGGACCTGCAGCCCTCACAGAGGGACAGGTCTGTGGTCCTTGGCAGTTCCCCCAGGGTGTGACGGCCGCGAAAGCAGCTGTCGGGAGTGGCTTGTGGCATCAAAGTCCGTGTGTGGGGAAATGTCAGGTGCTGTGCTGTGGGCATCAGATTTGGATCTGCTTTGGCGGAAATCCTGGCTCTGCCACTACTGAGATTCTTGTTCTTTTTCGAGTTAGTTTAGCTTTCTGAGCCTCATCTAAAGAAGAAAACACTAATACATACATGTGGAACAGTTGACCTATCTGGATCTAATCTGCTTATATCGATTCATATTTTCGTATCTGTATTTTGCACACAGTCAGTCTTAAGCATGTAATAGGTTTGCAGTAGTTGGTAGTTATTTTTATTAAATGTTGTATTGGGTGTATTCATTTACTATTATTATTAACTCAAAAATATGTAATAAGTACCACTTATTACAATGTTAGGATCCAGGTAGAAATTTTTTTTTTTTTTTTTGAGACAGAGCCTCAAGCTATCCCCCTGGGTAGAGTGCCATGGCATCACACTCACAGCAACCTCCAACTCCTGGGCTCAAGCGAGTCTCCTGCCTCAGCCTCCCAAGTAGCTGGGACTACAGGCGCCTGCCACAACGCCTGGCCAGCAGGTAGAAAATTGAAGCAAGCAAACTCCACCTGGCGACTGCCCTTGGGGGCTTGAGGGAGGACGGCAAGGTCCCAGTGGGGTCGTGGAAAGCATTGAACAGAGGGAGGGAAGGCAGTGCAGACAGATGCAAAACTTAGAGAAAGGAGTTTTAGAATCCCAGATCGGAGATGAAACACTTTCCCGAGATGTTTATATTTAAGAGTATAATCTTCTGGTGGTTGGCTTAAGCCACACGGGGCACATGAAAGATGATGGGCCAGAAACTTTCAAACTAGGACCTGGGGAGGAGGGTACATGGGAGCTGACGTGGGGTGGGGTGGGGTGCTGGGAATCCACTGGGCGCGAGAGGAGGAATTTAAAGCTCTGGAGGAAGGTGAGAGCGTGTTTTCCATGCTGTTTGCAACATAGGTGAGGAAAGGAGAAGTCAGTGACTGTGAAAGGAGGAATTTTTACATGAGGACACTTGTTGGAAGATCTGGGTGTGGCTGAGGGCAGGAAGCAAGATTTCAGGTTTTAAAGGAAAGGTTGTGTGTGTGCTGTCATCAGAAAGAAGTCAGGTTTAGTTAACTTACCATTTAAGGGAAACCTCCAGACAGAGACACTGGCTCAGGATAGATCAGGGACTTCAGTGTAGACCAGGGACTCCAGTATAGATCAGGAACTCCAGTATTAGACCAGGGACTCCAGTATTAGACCAGGGACTCCAGTATTAGATCAGGGACTCCAGTGTAGACCAGGGACTCTAGTATAGACCAGGGACTCCAGTAGTAGATCAGGAACTCCAGTATAGACCAGGGACTCCAGTGTAGACCAGGGATTCCAGTATAGATCAGGAACTCCAGTATTAGATCAGGGACTCCAGTGTAGACCAGGGACTCCAGTATAGATCAGAGACTCCAGTATAGACCAAGGACTCCAGTATTAGACCAGGGACTCCAGTGTAGATCAGGGACTCTAGTATAGACCAGGGACTCCAGTATAGACCAGGGACTCCAGTATTAGACCAGGGATTCCAGGATAGACCAGGGACTCCAGTATTAGACCAGGGACTCCAGTGTAGACCAGGGACTCTAGTATAGACCAGGGACTTCATATTAGATCAGGGACTCTAGTATTAGACCAGGGATTCCAAGATAGACCAGGGACTCCAGTATTAGATCAGGGACTCCAGTATTAGACCAGGGACTCCAGTGTAGACCAGAGACTCCAGTATAGACCAAGGACTCCAGTATTAGACCAGGGACTCCAGTGTAGATCAGGGACTCTAGTATAGACCAGGGACTCCAGGATAGACCAGGGACTCCAGTATTAGATCAGGGACTCCAGTGTAGACCAGGGATTCTAGTATAGACCAGAGACTCCAGTATTAGATCAGGAACTCCAGTATAGACCAGGGACTCCAGTGTAGACCAGGGACTCCAGTATAGACCAAGGACTCCAGTATTAGACCAGGGACTCCAGTATAGACCAAGGACTCCAGTATTAGACCAGGGACTCCAGTGTAGATCAGGGATTCTAGTATAGACCAGAGACTCCAGGATAGACCAGGGACTCCTTTGGCAGACAGATAGACAGTGGCTGGAACAGTGACAGAAAAGTGAGAGAGAAGGAAGGTACATGTGGAGGGACGCTGTAGCTGGCAGTGTCAGAGGACAGAGATGGAGGAGAGTGAGTGGGGGACCCATAGTGCTCAGCCCACAGGTGTAATGAGGGAGTGACTCACAAATCTAAGGCACCTCAAGATTTAATTGCAGTTTCTTGTGGGAGAGAGATGTAAATTAATTTATTTTTTTTTGAAGATGTCTCCTCATTTGAGCAAAAGTAAGTGAGCTTAAAGACAGAGTGCTGACCTGCGAGGATTAATGAACCGTTTGAGGGTAGAGATTATGTCTGTTTAACTTTATGTAAAATTCTGATATGTAGGGTAGAGATTGCATCTGTTTAACTGTCTACATATGCTTTCTGTAAAGTTCTTATAGGTGGTGAGTAATTAAAGTGTACTTTTTGAGTGAAGGATTAAATGGACTTGACAAAATTGTTTTGTTATTATAAAGGGACTTGAGGGGTCAGAGAGATGTTGGTGCAGCTCCTCTGTCAGCCACGCGCTCCGTGAGCCAAGCTGCCCTCCCTCTTGCTGAGGCTGTCTGTAGGGGTGGGGTTTGGGCAAGACATTTGTACATTTGTTCACCCCGAGATGGGGGACATGCTGCCTGTGGTGGTGACAGGGCAGGGGGGAATGTGGTTATGGATGTGTGTGTATGTGTGAGTGAAGGAAATTGAGAAAAAAAAGGCCCAAACCTAAGGGTAGGGCCTAGAGACAAAGGGCAGTTGAGAGAGAAATAAATTGCAGGTGACTGTTCTATGTGGCCACCAGATTCAGAATTTTAAATATTTAAACTTCTGCCACCCTGTTTTCATTTTTCCACTTTACTTTGATAATGCTTCCCACTATATTAGCTATTCTAGTTATCTGCTGTCTCCTGTGTTTCTCTCCCACTGCTCCGGGGTTGGCAGTGCTTCCGGCGGACACTCGTCTGGTTTTAGAGGGTCTCAGCCCTCACTGATGTGGTATTTATGTGACCTACAGGGAACGTGTGATGCTTTCCTAGGGAAATGCATTAACTTGGAATTACGAATAATTGAAGATCTTTTTTAAAGCTGCATACAGATTAGTAATCTTTGTATTCTCCTTTTTTGGTGATAATGTATTTTTAATTAAATGAATTTTTCATGAATTTCAAGACAACTTAGGTAAGCGGCTTTGTTTAAAAATGTAATGATAAGTACATATTTCCTTCTCTGTAGTCACTGAAACTGTTAAAGCAAGTATGTAAGTAATGTAAGCGTTTACTAACCAAATAATGCAAGGTGAAACTGAGTGGGTAAGTGTTGGTCACAGTGTTGACCAAAAAACCCCAAAACAAAACAAAACTCTTCTCTATGACACTCTCTAAGCCCTCCGAGGGCAAAGCTTAGTTTTGATCTTGAATGAATTCCAAGTAATTACCACAGTTCTCGGCACAGGAAGGGGCATACGTCTTGTTGACCTGGTTAGGACGACACTGAAGTGCACAGATTGTTTCTCAGCTCTGGGCACTTCCGTCAAGATCCCTCACCCTGAGAGAACTGTCATGAACAAAGTGACACAATGAAAATGAGTTACCCTTTTTTCCCTAAGACCCCAGTTGGGGATAATCTTGGCGTGTCTTGTATGTTTGTGTCATTCCTCTAGACTTCCCGCCCCTCAGGTCCCCCACCTGGACTCTCACACAGGGTTAGCTGTGTCACCATCTAGCTGGCTGCAAGTGCTCCTCCTTCCTCTGCTTCAAAACATCAGCGGCGCTCTCTGTACCGTGAAACCCATCAGTGGGATTCTGCATGTGCCTGCTTCTTCTCTGAGGGTGTGTGGGGACCCAGTGCACAGCCTCCTGCACCCCAGGAACACTGCTGTGTTAACCCTGGAGGAGTCTGTGGAGCTGGCTGTGTTTCCTCCACACTATGGTCCACAGGGCTTGGGATTCGGGCAGGGGACCTGCCTTCACTGCTGTTTAGGGGTCACATCTTTTCTCCACCGCCCAACATTGAAGAGCCTTCTAGAAACCCACACTCCCTCATCACTCTTCCTTATTGAAGTGATTTCTCATCACCCCGTCCCTAGTTCCCATTTATGAAAGACTTTTCCAGAGTCACTGTCTTCTCCACAGCCCCTTAGCTCATGACCTTTGGTGACATGGTCCATCCTGTGCATGGCCTCTTAATCCCTTGGCCTTGTGACCTCCAACGCTGAGATTTCCAAAGCCAGCATCACTTCCTTTCCTGCCAGCACCCTCATGGGGGTGACTCAGGTATTGTCATTACACCAGATTTCACTGTCTCCAGTTCTCAGTGCAAGGCACTAAGCTCTTTGTCTTTTCTATCCTATTTTTTCTTGAATAGCCAGGGGATGGCAATTTACCTGGAAAGCAGATAGACTTGTCTGGCTGCAGTCAGAGAGGGGGGCCAGGAGGGAGTCAGGGAGAGGAGGGAGCCCCAGAGCATGCTCCCCTTTAGAGCCTCCACAGAGGGGGGACAGGAGGGAGTCAGGGAGAGGAGGGAGCCCCAGAGCACACCCCGCTTAGAGCCTCCACAGAGGGGGGACAGGAAGGAGTCAGGGAGAGGAGGGAGTCCCAGGGCAGGTCCCCCTGACAGCCTCCACAGAAGGGACCACCGGCACCTTGACATCAGCCTGCAGAGACACTGAGAGGGACTTGCTGAGCCAGGCTCTTGCCTGGACTTTTGTCTACAGACTTGTGAGAGAATGGGACACAGTGTTGTTTTCAGCTGCTGAGTTTGTGGTGGTACGGAAGGACAGCCGTATCACGGTAGGCTCTCAGAAAGTAATTGCTGGATGAAAGGAACAGGAAGGATCGATAATGATTTGGAAATTACTTTAGGTATCTTTGAGAAGTTTCAGTTTATACATGTTTGGTTTGATGGCAATGTGAAAAATTAAGAATCCTGAAATAAAAATGCATTCTATATCTCAGGAGTCAAAAACAGAAAAACAAGCTCTCATGGCATAATGAGCCCGTTTCCTGAATAGTCATATTGGAATGCTTCTGATTAAAACCTCAATAATGAGAAGCAATAGGAAATCTTCACCATTAGCACATTGTTATTATTATCTGAGGCCTTCTCCTGTCTCTATCTTAGCTCTGAAAAATTTTCATGTCCAATTTCGAGCCTTGTCTCCCTTGATATTAGATGTGCTGGAAAGCTGCTTCCCCTCAGGAAGGAATGATCAGTTAGTACCCAGGAAGTTTGAGGGCACCTGCTGTAATGAAGGCTGGGGGTCTTTAGTTCAGTATCTATTCACGTTGTTCTGGGCCTTCCAGTTGTCTGGTGGGCCGCAGTGCTCAGAGGGGGCCTCCTGCCTATTCTTCCAGCTGCGAGGTTAGGCGGCTCATTGAATCATCCCCTAGTTACCTCTCTGGCTTCATGGCACAGCGCAGACTTCTGGCTGCACTAACATTCATGTGGGCAGCATAGCTGGGGCAAACCTGGGGCTGTGATGACCACACTGGGGACTCCGTATTGTTGCTCAACACTTTATTTTCACCTCATTGGTATCATGTTTGTGGTGGTGGTTTCACAATTTCTTCCTAAGATTATTTCTCCCCAAACCTCAGAGCTCTTGGAATATCTCATTTTGTGTCAAACATGGAAATTAATTTATCCCAAAAGCTCTGAGCAGTAGTGTTAGAGGCTTTTGTTGTTGGTATTTGGGGTACTGGTGTCGTGGGGCCAGGACGGACTGGAGGATCTACAGGGGGCAGTGGAGGTCCAGGTGGATAGGATCCTGGCTGGGAAGGTGGCTGTGGGAATCCTGAACCATAAGGAGGAGGAGGTGGTGGTGGAAATATCCCGGGGATGTAAGGGGGAGGACGCCATGGTGGAAATCTCTCTGGTCTATAAGGATCTCTCCCTGGAACAAAGGGTGGAGGATTTTGTGGTGGAAAATATCCCGGAGGAAAAGGATAAGGTGGAGGACGAGGAGGAGGTGGTCCAGGTAGATATGGTCCCCAGGGGCCTCTCTGACTCTCACCAGGCTGTGGGAAAAAAGAAGTGAACAATTTTAAATCATACACTTCAAAGTCAAGCCTAAGGTACAATAATTCCTATGGCAGGCAGAGTTTTTGGAGGGTGCCACGGATCCTGCTGCCTACTGGCACGTGCTGGGCTGACTGTATCAGGTGAGTCCTTCCAGACAGGCTCTACACGCCACATTCAGAAGATGCCAGAGAGATTTGAAGCTGCAGCAAATTCTCTCCTATTCCTTTGGATCAAGGAGTCATGGACTGCATCAAAGTCACATAAATGGGCTGGGAGCTGAGAGTTGCTCCTGGCTCACAACAAGGAAGAAGGCAGGCACCTCAGCCCTGCTTCTCAGGGGCCAAATTCTGCCAACAATCACCACACAGGCCAAGAGAAGACCCTGAGCTGCAGAAAAAAGCTCGGCCCTGGCAACAATGTTTCAGGCTTGTGAGACTCAGCAGAGAATCTAAGCCAAACCAGCATTATTACCATAAAAATGGAGATAATAAATGGGTTCCTTTTATGGTACTCATTTGTCGCCATTTGTTAAATGGCAACAGAAAAGTATTACGTGTATCTAAGTTAGAAAGTCTGAAAGTCTGTATCAAAGAAAAGGAAAAGTTTCTCTCTTGCTCTATGAATACCTAGGCTGTCATGAATCGGGGATACTATCGAAAGGAAAAATAGTATCAAGGGTAAAAATCATATACTTTGCCTAGAGTACAGTCTGCCATTGAAATAAATTCCAAATGGAAGTGTGTCCTTACTGCTGAGGGAAATGTCCTTTAATAGCTCAGGCTTGTCCCAGGTTTGAACACTGACAAATCGTGAAACAATGTTACTGAACGTTGATTCTGTACTTCATGCTCCCTGCTCCTGCAGGTGCCAAGGGGGACAACCTGGCAAGCCTGCAGGCTCAGTGGGGATGGCAGGCAGCAGAGCATGTGGGGTCTGAAGGGAAGTGGAGCGAGTCTCTGAGTTTCTGCTTCTGCCCCTTAGAGAACGTTTAACCCTTTCTGAGATTCTTCTTCCTCATTTGGAAAAGATATCTGCCTCTTGGAGTTGCCAGTTTGCTCTGAAATACTATGTGCAAGGTGTATAAGGTAGTACTTGGCTTAGGTATGGTTTTTGTGGAGTACAATATTTAGAAAAAGCAATAGCTGTCCCTAGGTCGTTAGGGACACAGAGAGGTTGGTTTTAGATATGGGTACGGTCAAGGATTGTCTCACTGAGAAGACATTTGAAGTGAGGCTTAAGGAGTATAAAACAAGGTCATGGACAAACAAAAGCTTGGAAAAAAGAAGGAAAGGCATGTGCAACTAGAAGAGGCATGCCAAATGCAGGGAAAATATGTAAGTGCTCTCAGCTGAGAACAAATCCTATTCTCCTGACGACAAATGTTGAGGTTGCTCAGAGCAGACAGTGTGTGTAGGATGCACCAAGGCGTCCACTTGTAGTCGCCTCCAGTCCCTTGACCTGCTTGTTTGTCTGGCCAGTTGCCCTTGTTAACTCCAAACTTGAGTTTTCCCCTAAACTGTTGTCTTCTCAGTTCCTAACTCCACATTCCTGACAGTGGTAGAGGAGGTCTCAAGGCTCCTGATGGTGGTGGAAGAGGTCACAGCATTCCTGATGGTGGTGGAGGAGGTCACAGTG
>NW_003852586.1:1457091-1458404 GCF_000181295.1 Otolemur garnettii
GCACTGCCTGAAATTCTTTCTAGTGTCTTAGATTAGCTCCACCACCCTCCCCAGAGGCCTCCCATTTTCCAGGTTGGGGCCGTCTCTCAATGCTCTCTGCCTTGTCCTCAGCCCTCATCCAGCCTCACCAGCAGCGCTTTCCTCCCACCTCATCAAGATATTGCTGGAGGTCAGAAATGCACCTCCCTGGTTTACTGGCTATGCAGCCCTGAAGTCACTGGTGTTTGGATATGTCCTCTTCCTTTCCAAGTGTTTCCTCAGAGACTGTCTCTGTCACTTTTTCCTTTTACTTCCAGTGACTGCAGTATCTGCCATTTAACTGTTTTCTTCAGAAAACAACTATTGCTGTGTGCAACTCACCTCCCCCCAACCCTGTGATCTGCTTCCTGCCCCCAGCCCCAAATCCCAGGGCTCACCCTCTCTCCTGCTTCACCTGAACTACTGTACTGATCCTTGATTTGGTCTCTTGATTTTATGATTTGCCCCTTTGCCTAAAATGCAGGGAGGTTAAAGAGAAAAACACATCAACGTATGTTATTCCTGGGCTTAAGAAAGGCTCAGCCTCACCCCCACACCCTCCCCACCACCCAGTTCTGCTGACATCTTTGCAGGAAGCTCTGTGAGGGGGTGGTAGAGCTTTACCAGTGTTGCTTCTCATTTCCTCATGCTCCAACCTGGTTTCTGTCCCCAACATGCCAAGAAAACGCTTTAATTGGTGTCATCATCAAAACAACAATGCCAAGGCACTTCTGTGGGACCAGGTGACATGCTTGTCCCTTCCAGCTGGAGGGGGTAGATTAAGTAGTAGTCTTTAGTAGACTGTGGGGGGTCTGTGACTAAGAGCTGCTAAGGCAAAGGCTAGTTGGGGTGTGTGTGAGTTTATGACTTGATTTTTATTTGCCAGAATGAGGAATGCTTAGTGTGGGAAAATGTTTCATGTCATTTTTATTGCTGAGTCAGTTAAGGAATGAGTAGAAAGTAACCTTGCTTGCTAAAGACATCCTGAGAGCATCTAAATATTACATTGATCTAAATAGTATATAATGAAAAAATTTTCACAGTAAATAGCTATTCTGTTAACCCAATCCCAGTGATGAGCTCCCTTTCCCTGGCAGGCCAGAGGGAGCTCAGGAAGTCAGTAAAGAGGAGGATGTTATGTTAGGAAGGAACCCCACCCTCTCGGAAGGTCTAGGGAACCCGTCTCCACCTCTCAGAGGGCCTAGGTAATCCGTCACCACCTCTCAGAGGGCCTAGGGAACCCGTCACCACCTCTCAGAAGGTCTAGGGAACCCGTCTCCACCCTCTCAGAGGGT
>NW_003852586.1:1460074-1460668 GCF_000181295.1 Otolemur garnettii
TCTCCACCTCTCAGAGGGCCTAGGGAACCCATGTCCTGTTTACCTTGGTGTAGCAGCATCCAGTTAAGACGGGGACACTTTGAGTCTAAATTTATTTACATTGTTTCAACTAACAGTAGTTAGATTTGCTTTGAGGATGACATGAGATAATGTATGCAAAGTATTTGGGAAATTACTGAACAGGAAAACACTGAAAAGATGACAGTCTTAGGATTAAACACAGCTCATCTACAAATAAATAAACGCACACATGCAAAGGGCATGCTCCCTTCACACTGATAAAATTCAGTGCTTCATTATTAGTCATCTCGAATCTCATATTTAATTTCTTACAGTTACATTGGAGAAAGGTTTATTTCTGTTACACCACGTATGTTAAACTGCTTATATTATTGCACTGTTCTCTTTTTCAAATTTATTTTGAGAAAGAAATAGTAAGTGCTAAGATACAAGTCTGATGCTTTAAAATAATGAAATGGTTTTCTCTTGTATCCTGGGGACATGAAAACATTGTAAACCAGCTTTCAGATCAGGTCATTAGGACACAACATGACCTTTCAATATGTTAGTGTGTTTTGTTGGCTTTCAACAGTT
>NW_003852586.1:1460929-1471204 GCF_000181295.1 Otolemur garnettii
ACTTAGTAATGTGGCCAAGGTCAGTCTACCTTTCAGTGACCTGCTTTCGTTCTAATTTCTGAAAGTAGATGACTGAGGCATTATTTTACATTTCCTATTTCATAATGATGTAATTTTATGTGCTTGCTTTGTGGAAATCCTAGTCTTCCTCTGGGGGAACAAAAGATTTTCTTATTTTTCCATTTGATGTAATGGATTTTATAGTTCTTTGATAGAAATTATGGTGGAATTAATCTCTGCTTTCTAACTGTGGAATTACTGTATCTCTACTTTGATAAATATTACTTTAATTTGTGTTTTTTAAAGCATTGTAATTTGGTATGATATTTAGTCCTTTCAACAGAGTTTAATCTTGTCCGTTACACACTCTAGGAGTTAATATCAATGTTTAGTATTTTCTCAAAATTTAGCAAAGGTCCTCCCAGTTGCCTGGCAACAAGTATCTTAGGAGGCCCTGTTATCAGAGTTCACACAGTCTGGATGAGGCCTGTGAGACCGTGGCTGCATGAGTGAGCCAGGGGATTTGGAGTGAATGGTTCGCAGACCACATGCTGAGAATAATAGCTATTTTAGTGATCTTATTTGTAGGTTTTTAATCTATTTGTGTAACTGGGAGAGACCCATGTTCACATGTGTCTCTAACACAGTGGGATAGCTTATGTCTGGGGTGTCCAGTCTGGCAGCCATCAGCCCTGTGTGGCTGTTTAAGCTAAATTACATTTTACATTTAAATGTAAAGTCAAGTACAGTTTTTCATCAGTGATCAACAGACACCAATATATAAGACAGGGTAATCTCATTAATGTATGAAGAAATCTGACCTAATAGTAGTATAAACACTATGATGAGGTGTGGGAGTTATCACTGATACTCACCGAGAAACCTGCTAGCAGAGCCCACAGGCCCAAGATCAGAGACGGTGGCTGCATCCTTAGGTCACCCTGAAAGGGAGCACAGCAGCTGATCAGTGTTACCTTTTTGTGATTAAAAAGTATTATTTGGGACATGTCATAGCACATGGGATGTAAGGTAGTGCAGGCATATTATTGTATCCTTTTTTAAGGAATTACCTGATAGTCTTTTGGACTCAGTATTAATGTGGGGTGATTAGATAGGGAGATAAACTTTGGCTATAAGATGGTGCAATTACTTTTTGGCTTATAAACTGGCACTGGAGACGTCATCGAAGAGTTGTTCATAAAATGTCCTAAGCAGTTGAAGCTTTTGTAAATAAGTCTTTTGCCTTCATAAATACTTTGAAATTAATACATACATACATATAAACATTTTGGTATTTTTTATAGCAGTTACATTCCTGAATTCTGTAGGCTTGTCTTGAGACATTAGCTTTTTTTTAAAATTAAATCATAGCTGTGTACATTAATGCAATCATGGGGTACAGTGTGGTGTTTTCATATACAATTTGAAATGTTTTCATCAAACTGGTTAACATAGCCTTCATGTCATTTTCGTAGTTATTGTGTTAAGATGTTTATATTCTACTTTTAGAAAGAGTCACTTGTATCCTTATAAGATAAACCATAGAGGTGATCCCACCAATCACCCTCCCTCCAAGATGGAGACTTTACCTCCTTCATGTTTACATGGATGGAGCTGGAAAATGTTCTTCTTAGCAAAGTATCTCAAGAGTGGAAGAAAAAGTATCCAATGTACTCGGTCCTATTATGAAACTAATTTATAGCTTTCATATGAAAGCTATAACCTAATTATAGCCAAAGAATATAGGGAAAGGGGAGAGGGAGGGGAGGGGAGGGGGGAGACATTAGTGTTTTAAGTAGGCAACATATTGTGAATATAATTCTTGGAATGCCTCAAAAACTAAGGAACAGATATAATCTAAGGGAAAAGAGTCACCTATGTTTTAGTTTTAGCAACACTGTTCTAAGTTATTTGAGTCGTCTCTAAGTGCTTCAAAAAATCCATCTATGGTAGGTGGGAGACCAGGTAGACATGGTAGATGTGTATGACAATGGAAGTGTCCAGACCTCTTTCTCTCAGTTGGCTCAAACATACAATATATTTAAGGTACACAAGAGCCCAAGTCCTGGGAAAGCAGCTCTGAGCACCACTGTGCCAGTGGGTTTCCTGATGGGCACGTAGGTTGGAAGCACTGGCTGAACCACGCAGGGCTCAAAAGACTCTTAGGGACAAGATTTCACTGGATTTTCAGTTACTTGTGATATGGCTATTCTTTTAAACTTTACTATTCCTATAATCCATTCTTATAAGAAGCTTGAAAAAAATGAAAGAAAAATGAATACTATAAATAGGATAGCTTCCTCTTTTAAAAAGAGTACATCTGAGAATATCCTCTCATTATGAAGTTTATAATGGGAGAAAGGTCAGTTGTGTACCTGGATGGCCTGATTGTCCCCAGTGGCTGACATGAATGATTTATTCTGACATGTAGAATTTTTCAAAATTTAATACATTTAATAACTTGTAATTTCATGTAAAGTGATAATTTTTTTAATAAAAATGTTCTATAAAAAGTTCATGAAATGTGTTCCCTATGGTATGAAAAAATTATTAAAGTAAATATTCTTCAGTTCCTATTTCTAAGTACCTACCTTTGTGAGAGGCTCTTTCTTAGGGTCGATTAATCTGCTGGTCACAGTGATTCTTTGCAGGTGAAAGATGGCAAATAAAGGTGAGTGAGGAGGACAAACCTCTTATATATGTTGTGATGGTTTCTGTTGGCAGTCGGAGCAAGGCTGGTCGCAGGCGAGATCCCTGCGAGGTAGGTGCTGTTCCAAGAAGGACAGGTGGGCCGTAGCTGCCAGCTTGGCAGTCCGTTTCTGCTGTTGTTTTCAGGTTTCTGAGGAGCTTTGAACCATTTAATATTTAGTATTTCTTGGGGAAACATATACAACATGACATACTATCCCCTCAGGAGCACAATCTGAGGTCAGTGGCACAACATTTCCTCATTATTTTAAAGACAAAGCACAAGCTGTTGTGTTCTGATGGTCTTTTGCTGTGTGTGACTCTCACCATATTTTCTGTTTTGTATCAAAACTATCTTGTATGGGAAAAAAACATTTTAAAATTGAATTTGAATATGATGCAGAGAGAATTTAGAAAGAAAGAATTAGAAACAGAAGTGACTGTTAAATAGATGCTGCTAAATACCATGAACATGCACAACCACACACAGACAAAACCACAAACACACACACAGACACACACAAACACACAAACACACAGACACACAGACACACACACACACAGACATACAAACACACACAGACAAAACCACAAACACACACAGACATACAAACAAACACACACAGACAAAACCACAAACACACACACAGACATACAAACACACACACAGATACACAAACACACAGACACACAAACACACAGACACACAAACACACACAGACACACACAATTACCCAGAGACACACAAAAAAACACACACGGACACACACAAACACACATACAAATACACAAACACACACATACACACACAAACACACACACACAAATACCCAGAGACACACAAACACACACAGACATACAAACAAACACACACAGACACACACAAACACACAAACACACAGACACACAAACACACACACAGACACACACAAATACCCAGAGACACACAAAAACACACACACAGACATACACAAACACACATACAAATACACGCACACATACACACACAAACAAACACACAGACACACACAAACACCCAGAGACACACAAACACACACAGACACAAACACGCAAACACACAGATACACAACACAGACACACATACAAACACACACACACACACACACACAACCACAAACACACACAGGGCCATGGCCTGCAATGCACAGAGTATCTAAACTGGGTTGGATTATGTGGGTCATGGTGTTCCCGTGGGGGCATCATGTTTCTGCTTTGTAGTTGAAATAATGAACTTGTATTACTGTTTTGTACTTGGAAGTTTCTGTGTGTCTGATTCTGTGCATTATTTTTCAGAGTTGTGTAATGATGGCTTAATTGAGAGAGTGCTTTTTAAAGCTGAGGAAATGAATGCTTGGATTAAGATTCTGATCCAAACATGGAAAGAGCAGGAAGGGAAATTAGTGGTGGGAGAGGGACAGTAGTCAGGGGTGTGTGTAGTTTCTCGGCCTTGACTGTATTTTACTTCTTTGAGTCAGATTATTTTAAGATATTTAGATTATTTAGAAGACCCTTATATGAACATTTTTGAGGAAGTTCCCTTTTGCTAATGAAAGACTAGCTGAAATCAGCTGTGTTTCAAAAAATCCTGTGGTGCCTGCCATTATTAACTCAAGAAACTTAAACAAAAATTGACATGTTGAGCTCCTGACTATGGGGAAATTCCACAGAGGACCTTTACTCCAAAGTGGATGTCTGCCTGTTGGAACATCACAGCCTTGTGTTTTGAAAGTCTAGGCTTCAAGAATTTTTACTTTGCTAGGTGATCTCTAGTTTTACAAATTATGTCATAATAATAGTAGGTATTATTTGTTAAAGTTTTGAGCATATTCCATGTGGCAGGATGGAGTGAGTTCTCTCACCCCCATTGCAAAGTTACCAATTAACTGATTGGGACTCGACCCTAAGTTTGTCTATGCCAAGCCTGAACCCTGAACTAGTCTCTGCTGCCTCCCAAACCTGTATAATCACCATAAATTTACAACAGCCATTATGCTGCTGTGCACTGTGGAGATGAATCAGGTGAATTCATGGTCACCTCATTCTCCTTCAAACCCAGCACCAACACCTGTTGTCTGGATTGTATGGGTCAACTTCACTGTGCATCCATTTCTTTCAGTTTCAAAATGTGGATATTTGTCATTTCTACGCCATGGAGTTTAGTTTCTGCCTCCCAGCCTCCTTGTGTTTTTCCTTCTTTACTTCTGTTGCTCATTCAAAATTTTTGAATATCTGCTGGAT
This sequence comes from Otolemur garnettii, assembly GCF_000181295.1. Classification (NCBI taxonomy): domain Eukaryota; kingdom Metazoa; phylum Chordata; class Mammalia; order Primates; family Galagidae; genus Otolemur; species Otolemur garnettii. The sequence continues at coordinate 1,465,877 of NW_003852586.1, forward strand.
GTAACACAGAGTTCAAGGTGCTGAAGTTACAGCATATTTAAATGCTTAGTGTTTTGAGAACCATTTGGAAGTCACAGGTGGCGTAGGAACAAGGAGACACCCTTCCAGAGTTGATCTCAGTTTTAAATTACTGTACTTAATGTCATTTCCGTGGTTCAAATTTCACAGACATTTAAAAATTTCTTATTTGTACAGACTTTTAAACATTTCTAATAACATAAATTCTATTACTGGCTTGCTAATCTTAGCCATTTACGTGCCCAGACACCAGTGAAGATGACTATCTCTAAGCTGACACAGAAAACCCGCTTCCTTCCCTGCTGATACTGTCAATGGTGTTTCAGAAGATGAACGTCCCTTCTTTCTTGTTCTGATGCCAATGTATTCGGCAGCCAGACATTTCAAATCAAGGTGTGATCTACACCATAATGGGTCACTGGCTCTGAAGGACTTAGGATGAACACTGGCAAAAGTGAGAGACAGTCTCTGAGTGGGTCATGGCCAACAAAGAGTTAGAGAAACAGCTACGGAAGCCATCTGTCAGGGACGGAAGCAGTGTGTCAAGTTATTCTTTAATTAACTTGTGACTTTGAAAGATCCTGACTAAATGCTTACTAGAACAATAGCTATTGGGCTAATGTCTCCGGTCCCAGGAAGCTCAAGGTGACAGCAGAGTCACATTATTGGTAGTGACAGATGGAAAATATTTTCCTGCTGAACTGGCAGAATCAGGCTCAGCCATGCAGCCGTGTTTGAAGTTCACTGCCCTGCTGCGCTGGCTGCACTTGCCTCTGCTGAAATGTAGCAATGGTAACTGTTTCCTTGGATTCCTGGAAAGTGTGTGTTTCCTTTAGATTACTCAGAAACGTGGGGTTTTTTCGGGATTAATAACAACTTAATATTTATCATGCTTTAGAATTTACAGAGTGCTTTAAAATTTTCTGTAGAAATATTTGTTATGTGGGATTAATCAATGATCCCATTGGCTCTTGAGAGAAAATTTGATCTACTGGGTTGAAGACATGCAGCATAATGAGATGTAATTAAGACTTGTGGATTGAGCAAGAAACAACTTAGTTGTTTTGTGCAGCACGGATGCTGCAAGAGACTCCCTCCACAAAGTATCTAAAAACTTCTTGGAAGTTGACAGAAAATTTTCCATGGGCTTCCAAGTTGCTAAAGTTAAAAGCAAAATGAAATCAGATAAATAAATTTACAACATCCATCAAACATCATCATGGTAATTGCTTAAGAAAAGTGTCTATCCTTTCCCCTGAGAGCCATAAGAAAAATTGCCAATTATTTTCAAGTAGAAAGTGTATCCTTCCATGGTAAAAGTGAAAGCTGTCTTGTAGGCTGGCCTGAATGCCAGGTACACAATAGCCCTTTAATCAGAGTGCTGCTGGATTGATACCCCAACCATGTAACCCAACAAATTCAGTTCCTCTTTCAAGGGCTCCCTCTTGAGATCTTAATTTCCCATTATATTTCATTTGTCACAATTTCACTTTCTTAAAAATAACCTTCTTATGCACAAACTTTCTCTGTTAACTATAAACATTCTAAAAATTTAATTCATTACTATGATACATTTATTATTTAATGAATCATGTTATACTAATTTTCTCATTTGCTATAAAAATAACTCCAAGATATAGGAAGATATTAACATCTTAGTTTTCTAAATAAAGAAAGAAACTCAGAGAAGGGCAGAATTAATACTGAGATCATATCAGGCTTATTTAATAAGATTCATTTCTAAAGATTTAGAGATATAAATAAGTTTATACTTAAAAATGGACTTTAAAAAAGTTTATTAAAAGTAATGAAAGTTGTACACATCATAACCTAAAAGTTCATACAATTGCCTTAAATAACAGCTTCATATTTTGGGGGAAAACAGTTTCTTGAAATGGAAATGCAAAGACCTTAGTTCCAAAGTTGACTTTGTTACCTTTCAATATTGTGAGCTTGGGAATGTTCATTAACCCCTCTGGGCTTTATTCTCTTCCTTTGTAAAATGATAAAATTAAATTGAATATTTCCCTGTAGTCCCCATGACAAGCATGTTCAGGTTCTGAGGGACCAGAATCTTGTAATAGTTTGGGGGGCTGACTCTAAGTTAAAGAATATAAACTTGTGATTAGGAAATGCCTGGGTGGCTCCAAGCCAGCTTGTAGTGGAGGTTCTGACTCTAAAGTCCAGTGCAAAATAGCACATACTCCTCCCTCGTCTCAGGGGACAGCTGCTGTGCGTCCTGCAGGAGTGCAGGTGGTGGGGACAGGCTCTAGTCAGGACATGGAGTTCTTATAGTTCAGGGGAAAAGAGCCCAAGGAAGGGACGGAATTCCTGCTGTATTTGCCTTTGTTTCTGGAGCCCACATTTCAAGGCCAAAGCAAGTCCATGGCCAAGCCTGGCAGTGAAGTGGGGGTACTGAGCCCCTGCAACCTCTGTGGCAGGGTGACAGCCTGACATCCTGTCTTGTAAGGGAGGTGGAGGCGGTGATGGGAAGCTCTGAGAACCAGCAGGCAAGGAGGCAATGCCCCTTCCCTCCCCTGAGAGGGAGGCTTGGGAAGGAGTCGGGGCCTCGCTTTGGAGGCTGGTTTATTTCTTGTAAAGAAGCCTCTTGTGCTTCCTTTGGTTGCATTTTCATAGGTTGCTATTCATTCTTTATAATGAATAACTCTTGGGAGTGGGTCCAGGCAGTGGACTAGAGGCAGCCCGTGCTGGGTCCTGGGGAGACCACAGGTGCAGGTGGGGGTTCACCTCAGCGCTGAGGCTTCAGAGCCCTGTGAATCATCAGGAGGTGACAGTACACACCCAAAGGTGGGGAGAGATGAGGTGGCCCAGTAGGCAGGAGTGGAGGTACCTTGCCGAAGCATCCCTGTCTGGGGAGGGCTCTGGAGAGGCCCCAGGACTCTGCACTCCTAGAGGACACAGCCTCCAGCCCCACTGAGCTTGGGTTTGTGCAGCAGCGGGGTGGAGAGCAGGCTCAGGAGGGTCCTCAGCTTCTGGGCCCTTGCTGTAGTGCCATTCTGTCTGTGCTGACCCTGAGCGAGTGCTCTGGAGAGGGGTCAGCTCCACTGCGGCTGCCTGCCCCTTGTGTGAGCTCTTATGCACGCTGAGACTCAGTGCCCAGACCTGTTTTAACCCTCACTAGCCATCTCGCAGGCTGGAAAAGCGGGTGCACACCAGCCTTCAGCTGAGAAAGGACTGATACCCAGAATCTACAGAAAGCTGGAACAAAGGACAAAGAAAATGAACAACATATCAAAAAAAAAAAAAAGAAAGAAAAAGAAAAAAAAAAGAAATGCTCAGTATCACTAATCATTAGGGAAATGCAAATTAAAATCATAATGAGATATCACCAAAATGTCAGAATGACCATTATTAAAAAGTCAAAAAATTCAGTCAAAAATGACCATTATTAAAAAGTCAAAAAACTAGTCAGGACATGGAGTTCTTGTAGCTTAGGGGAAAAGAGCCCAAGGAAGGGACGGAATTCCTGCTGTATTTGCCTTTGTTTCTGGAGCCCACATTTGGGGGCAGGGGTGCAGGGGTGTGGGGGGCAGGGGTGCTGCAAATTACTACAACCTCTATGGAAGACAGTACGGAGATTCCTCAAAGAAGTAAGTGTCGCCCTACCATTCCATCCAGCATTTCCCAGCTGGGTATGTACCCAAAGAAAAACAAGTCACCTCGTCAAAAAGACACCCACACTCCAGTGTTTACCGCAGCACAATTCACAAACACAAAGACATGGGATAAACTTAAGTGGTCATCGGTTCACAAGCAGATAAAGAAAACGTGGTGTAAGGCAGCGCCTGTGGCTCAAAGGAGTAGGGTGCTGGCCCCATACACCAGAGGTGGTGGGTTCAAACCTGGCCCTGGCCAAAAACTGCAGAAAAAAGAAAAAAAAGAAAAATGTGGTATATATATACCATTGAATACTACTCAGCCATAAAAGGAATGAAATAATGTTTTTACAGCAACTTGGATGGAACTGGAGACCATTATCTGTAGCAGCCCATATAGCCTATGGCTAGGAGGAGTGAGAGTTATAAGAAATACCTGTATAGCTCAATAATGGAACACCTTGGTGAAAAAGGCATGGAGAGGGATTTAGCTCTCCTAACAAGCATAAGAGTTTGCGAGATAAGAGCATTGGTGAATTGGCAGTCTCTACACCTGTGGTGTTGAGAGGCAGGAGATCAGCCTTATATTAGGCTGGAGGAGAAGGGGGTCAGGAGCATGCATTCTATCATGGACCCGCTTACTCTGACTCTGTCTCCTCTCCTGCCTACAGAACGCCAGCACAGTGTCTTTCTGCTGAAGATTACCAAGCTCTACTAAAGACTAGGATCTATCTTTCTAAGAAGACTGCTTTACTCTAAGACTCTCTCTTTCTCTCCTGTCAGCTAAAGTAAATAGCCCTCACATGCCCAAGAGCAATTGTTCCTGAGCAAGGTAGCTTAGCAGTCTGCGTCCAGAACCTAGTTAATCCAGCCCAAGACCAACCAGTCCCAGGCCCTGATAAGTGGCGTCCATTTGACAATTATCGTGAGTGAAGTATCTCAAGAATGGAAAACCAAACACCATATTTTGTCACTTCCAAGGGGGCGCTAAAGGTGGGTACATGCAGACACAAAGAAATATAAAGGGTGTTGGAAACCAGGAAGGGGGAGGTGGAGGGGTGAGGGCTAGAAATTTACCCTCCTGGCGCACTGGGTGCTGTTCTGTGAGAGGCAGACCAGAAGCTCTGACGTGAGCATTACAGAAGCCAGACATGTCTGTGCTCCCTTCACGGTTGAAACAAAAACAATTCAATTTCTTATTTTCAAATGGATATAATTCCTAATTCATCTTTTCTGATAAAAAATTATGCTCTTGATGGCATTACTTTTAAAGCCCTCACTGTGCCGTTGGTCTTTTAACACGGAATTGTCTGCTGCTTCCTCTTTCCTCCTTACTTTTTATAATTTGAACACTATCGAGACTCTTATTTCCACTCATCTGCCATTCATTTCTCCTTTCCTTCTCATTTTTTCTTCTTACTCTCCCTCTTGAAGTGTTTGACACTTTTGCTTAAACCTTTTTCTCTGGCTTTATGCATATTCTCAGCTTGCTCTTCTTGGCCTGCTCCTTGTCCATCTGCTCGGTCTTCTCTCTCCAGGTCTAAGCCTGGGTTTCTCTCACCATCCAGGCTTACTCTTTCACCTCCCCTCCCCGTTCCCCTCTTCCCCTCCCCTCCCCTCCCCCCTCCTTCCCTTTTCTCCCCCTCCTCTTCTGGCTTCTTCCCCCTCCTTTTCCTTTTTCCCTCCTCTCTCC
>NW_003852586.1:1471953-1495193 GCF_000181295.1 Otolemur garnettii
CTTCCCCTCCTCTCTCCCTCCCCTTCCTCTTCCCTTCCTCTCTCCCCCCTTTCTCTTCCCCTCTTTTCTACCCCCACCATCCTGAAGAACTTGCACTGTGGGAGAAATGTACTCTTGCATTTGTGTTCTTATGTTCTATGTCCTAAATATAGGTAAATTTTACTAAATTATTTGGCTGAATTAGTTTACCAACTAGACATTGATCTAATATATGTTTGGATGAAATGGTTTATGTAATGGCATGAAGTTTCAGTTACACGATCTCTGAAGAAAATACCTCCTTAGGGGAAGAAGTAATGTCTGAAGAATATCTGTAGATCTGTAGGATTTAACTTATTTTTTTCTTTCAATGTTTTTTGAAATATTGTCTTAGGTCAATGTCACTAGACTATGACCTCTTTGAGGGCAAGATTGCATTTGGAGCTCTTTTTTATAGCTTATGTCACAGTTGCAATTTTATGCATATAGTTAATTTATATAAAACATGATCATAGATTTACAGACATATTTGATTATGATTAAATGCATTTATGTTTTATATCAAAACCAAAAGTGATTTCTAAAAGATTCATAATATTGTAACATGATGTTAAATGGGCTGGTTTTTAAGCACTTTTTTGATTTTGGCTTGTGAAGCATTTAGTTTTAATGGGGGGGAACATACTTTGTGTGTTGTAGGACTGTCTGACAGGATGAAAGTGCCGATAACAGTCATCTCGGTTTATAGAGGAATAAAGTGAGGCTGACACGCATGGGATCAAATGCATAAATCTAGTCATCTTTGGAAGGTTTTACAGTACAGCAAGACAAAAGGAAAAACAGTAACATCTCATATTCCTGTATTTTTGCTAAAATGAAAAGATGGGAGGAGTGATCACAGGTTCATCAATATTGAGTTTTTCAGGATCTATAAAACAAAACAAAATACAATGACCCATTAATTAATAGTAAATATACTCAACTCTCTCTAGTTGTTTTAAAATAGTCACACGCTGGGTAGGACACTAGAACCTAGAACTTTGTAGTTAAATGGTTGAGTCTGAAGCCTGCTCTGCCACTTATGACTTTGATCTTTGGAAAGTCACATAAATTCTCACAGGCTCAGTCTCCTCATCTCTAAAAAGGAGTGCCTGACACCTGCTTCCCAGACTGCTGTGTGTGTTAAGTTAGGTTCAGAACATGAATATGTTGTTCAAACTAGAACATCTGAAGTATTGTATGTGTTCAGCAGTTGACATCTATCAGGGGGATTTGGGGGATAATGATAATTCTTCCTCTGTATTCATAATTAGAAGCTCCAATATTCAGAGATAGGGGAGACATCAGCTTATGACCTCCTAGTTCTTCATTACCCTTTATGAAGGATCATGTTATATCTTGGTGTGTGTGTGTGTGTGTGTGTGTGTTAGACAACGTTTGTAGGTAAAGAGCCATTTTAGGGCTTGAAATTTTGTTTGTATTATAACTTTTACTTATTTTTTGTATTGGTAGATTTGGTAGGTTCTGAGAGAGACTTCCCCTTATGTGAAATGTGCATTTTGTGGAATTTAATAAACTTGGAAGTACAAACTAACTTTAACTTCTAAGGCTCTAATTAAAAGTAAGCTTATCAGGAAAATCAACATATCTGAGTGCTAGGATCAGAAGGTCAGAGCAGATACATATGTGATGAACTTTTAATTCTTTCTTGTATAGAAATTGGCCAGCAAAATGTTAATAGCTATAATCTGTCTCCTCCAGGAGACTGAATCTAGTTCTGAATGACAGGGGAGTGGCAGGTCACAATCCATGTGCCATGGTGAAGCACTGCTCGTCTTTCTATTTGGTTGTGGCAGAAAACTTCTGGTTTTGTTTAGATACAACTCAAAATCACACAGAAAACATTTTGGATGCTCTTTACCTGGGTTTGCCTTTGTCTTCATGTAGTTTAGTATATTCGTGATCTCCAACAGTTGTAGAATTTACTAAAGCTGTTGCTGGTGGCTGACAGTGGTGGCGTCAGCCACAGCCCCTGGGGTGGACTCAGCTGCTACGACGTTGGTGCTGGCCTCAGAGCGGAGTGAGCTGGAGGTGGTGGTATCAGAGGCGGCACCTGCAGCTTTGCTAATAGAGGCTGAGGAAGACACTGTGGCGGCAGCAGCAGTTGCAGGAGCAGAAGGGGTTAGTGGTGCTTGGGAGATGGGGCTTCCAGCATCCTCAGGTAGCTGTGCAGGTGCGGCTGATGGAGAGGCGGGGCGGTGGGGGCCATGGGGGCGGTGGGGGCCATGGGGGCGATGGTTGTGGGGATGGAGGAAATCATGGAGGCTAAGGAGACCTGGAGGAGCTGCTCCAAATTTTGTAGGATCTTTGTAGTTTGGTTGAGACCAGTAATTTCTTGGCACTCCCGGAATTCTTTTAAGTGGTTCAAAATTCTCTTCAGAACTATCACTAGTCTTCAGGGAAATAATTAAAAAAGTGTTTTTATACAAATGGGATGCATAAATCTACATCCAATTTTAAACATATGTTATTTAAATTTGTATATTTTAATTTCATTCCATAAGTAATTTGAGAGAATTCTCACCTCATTCAGGATTTTGAATTACGACTTTTGGTAAAGTACAAAGGAAGTAAACTGTGACGCTGCTGTCCTTAAAGGCTAACAGTTGTATTATAGATTTCCTCAAAATAATAAGCACTATGTTGAAAATATTTTGGTGGCCAAATAACTGTGGAGGGATTTTGGGTAAAGGAAAACATGATTCTTTAATGCAGGACTAACTGGAATTGTTAGTTTCATCTGCCATGAATACTTAGCCCATCCAAGGGAGATGCAGTATCCCCAGACTGACCTCACTGTGGATGTTTCGTGTGTCATGTGTTTGCAGTAGTTAAAACGCTAGTCTTTCAGTGTTTCATGGAGCACCTTTTAGGAGATGCTGCTCTAATTTTATCTAATAGAAGAGCATACTACTTTCTGGTGCTCTGGATAGGAGGTTTGCATGGCCTTCTTTCCCAAGACCTGGAAATACTGTGAGACTGGCAGAGCACTTGTGAAGCCCTGTTCTAGGATCTGCATGGACTCATAGACATGGAAGCCACAGGTGTCCTCAGCCAGTGCCTTTTTGCCCTGTGGAAGCCTCATTCCAGCAATGCCTGGGATACTTTTTGATTTAATTGGCTTCAGTCACATAGGTTTTTAAAAATTTCAGAATATTAGGGGATCCATGTATTTTGTTTACATATGTTGGTTTTTTTGCACCAATTGAGTCATGGTTATAAGTGTGCCTCCCCCTCCCCCCCACAGTGTGCACTGTACCCAGTAGGCATCCATTCCCCCCTCCCAGCTTGATTTTCACTGAGATTACTTTCATATGTGTACGTCAGTGTCAACTGGTCAGTTCTGAGCTGGTGTTGAAGATGTGTGTTTGGTTCTCCACTCCTGCGAGTTATGCAGATTTTTAACACGATATTTTGTTAGAATTTCCAGCTAAGCCCTGGTCTCTCATTTGTCTTCACTGGCTGAGGCCAGTCTCTGAGAGTCTAACAGACACTCCACCCGTGTCCACATGAAGCGATAGTCCTTGTCTATTTTTGTTTCACACACCTCCCTCATGCCAGTATCTTCCAGAGTGAGTTTGGGGGATCTTAGGGGCTGGAGTATCAGAGAAGAAGCTGTCACTCCTGTGCCCTGCTGCTCTCATGATAAGTGGCACTAAGACAGTGCCAAGTTTGCTCACTGGATAGAAGAGCTTGTACTCGAGATGTCTGTACTGGAGGACCAGGGATAAATCTCAAATCTCTAGGATAAATTAACTCTCCTACAGGGCTGCTTTGGCATTCTAGCAATGTCTCATTCTCTTCTCTGGATCATTGTCAAGATCATGGTGTAGATGTGATATTCTCACTAATGAGTGGGGACTAAATGACAGGCACAAATACTCATTAGTAAAGGACACCAGAAACTGAGAATTAGGGAGGAGGGCAGGGCACAAGTCTACCTACTGGCTATGACGTGCACTGCTCTGGTGACAGACAACTGAAAACCCTGACTGCAGTGTCACACAGTTCATCTGTGTGAACGTCTTGTACTTTCCCATTAATATTTTCAAATTAAAATGAATCGCTGCCCCAAAGGATGAAAATTGAAATGCCAAATATATTTCCTCATTTGATGCCTTGGTATGTCCAGCGACATTTACCTTTGTGTGAATAAAAGGAATTGTGGTGAGGTACTACACAGTGTAAACCAGGGACCGTCAGTAGAAAAATACCCTGGTACGGAAGCCATCTCCTCCCTGGTCACAGCTCCCACACCCAGGGAGGCATTTCCAGGAAAGCTGATTTCTGGGATACTGCAGAGGAATCAGGGTTTGGGATAAACTGAATTGACAGAGATCAGTCTGAGTTTACTGAATGGCGGTGTCAGGACACTGGCATTATTGGAAAGATATTTGCCCTTAGCTGTATTACTAATTAGTGGAAAAATAAGGCCCATCTTAGAGTCGGGTATCTGAACATGTCTCAGAATTCATCTACTTTGAGAATGCAGATGATGGGATTGAAGAGAGGTGAGGGAAAAAGAAGCTAGAGAAGAAGGAAGTTGCCAAAATCATCACGACCTTTCAACACAGGTTGAAATTATTTTTTCTTATAAACATTAGAACAATTTGAGTCATTAAACCAAGAAGTGTCTACTCTACAGTATGAGGAGCAGGTTAATTTGTTTTTAAGGATTAATTTACCGTACTTTTTGAGGTACAAAACGGGATATCAGGACAAGCATTTTTAGGCAGCACATGGTGCTGGGCACCCACGTGCAGTTGACATGGGCGGTTACCATGTGGGTTATGAATTACAGAGACCTTCACAGGGATTTGGAACTTTGCAAAGTCTTTCCTAATGATTTTGAGTTTTTTTTCCTTTTTAATTGAACAGGATTGCTTTTAAGAAAATAAACTAGTTTTTCTTTTTGCATGCTCATGGGAAATATTTCTCATTTCTAAAAAAAAAAAAAAAATCAATGTTTTCAAGGACTAAGACATCCACGTTAAGTCTGGGTAAACTTTGGGTTTGATGAGCTGAGCAGCCCTATGCCCATCACAGATCAGTGCGGATTTAAGAGGCAGGCTCTGGGGGGCCAGATTCTGGTGCCCATTTGCCAAGTCATGGAAGCAACCCAAATGCCCATCAGCCCACGAATGGATTAACAAACTGTGGTATATGTACACCATGGAGTACTATTCAGCCATAAGAAAAGACGGAGACTTTACATCTTTTATATTTACCCGGATGGAGGTGAAACCCTTTCTTCTTAGTAAAGTATCATCCAGAATGGGAAAAAAATTAATGTACTCAATACTAATGTGAAACCAATATAGGAACACTTACACGCCCACATGAATGATAAAACACAAATATAGTCTAGCAAGAATGAGGGGAGAGGAGAGAGGGGAGGCTGATTGGTGGGAGGAGGGAGGCAATTGAGGGGAATCTCACCTAATGTGCCCAGTGTGAAGGTGTTCAGTACACTCCCTGGGTGAAAGGCTCAACTACAAGTTGAACTTTACCTTGGAAGTGGGAATAATGTAACCTAAACATTTGTACCGTCATATTAATTTGGAAAAACAATGCCCATTTGGTTTCTAAACTTAGATATTCAGGTGACTCTCTGGTTCTCTCTTAACATCTTATTAGGTTGGGAAAAAAAGAAAATATTTGTACCTTGTTGATTCCTTGGACATAACTAAATTTGATTATGATTCAAAATTAGAAAAGATAACCAGAAATATAATAAAACTTACTTTTCTGTGGTTTTGTCGCTTATATGCACCAGCAGACTAAAATGAAATGGGAAACACAAGTATAAAAGGTTAGATCTGGAGTGTGTCTGCCATTAGGAGAGGAACGCTGGGTGTAAGTCATGTATGAGGGTGAAATATGCTTGGGTGAGGATGATAGGATGCAGCACTGTTCCGTAGTACACAGAAGGGGACATCTGACAGTTTAACAGTGGTTCTCAACCTGTGGGTCGCAACCCATAGGAACTGTATTAAAGAGCCGTGGCATGAGGAAGGTTGAGAACCACTGGTTTAAAGGGGACCTGGTCTATGGAGTAAGGATGAGTCCCTTTCTTCCACGTTCTAATGGGTGTGTTGGCAGCTGGTTTCCAGTTTCTAGAAAGTGTTAGATTTGGCCTCCTTCATTATAACTACCACTGACTTCAGTGCCAAACCTGGAGACCATTACAGTATTACCAAGATCCTTAGGAACTTGGCGTAAGAAAAACCAGACTGTCTTTTGTGGAAGGGAAAAATGAGTGGTCCAGAGAAACTGCAATGAGGTTGGAAAATCCCCATCCCTGCATTTGAGCCTGGGCAGCAGAAGGAGAGACAGTTCCTGTAGTTTAGTGTCCAAAAAACGCTGACCCTTCAGGAAATGATCCTGGATTATATTTGTAGCAGTCAGCCTTAAACAGTGTTCCTCTCACCCTCTAGAGAATGTAATTTAGGTGCAGATGTGAGGTAAATAAATCTAAAAATATTTTAGGATACCAAGCAAGTTCTTCATTGAAAGTCAATACCATGTCTAGATTATCTTAACATTTGATTCAAGTATAATTTTTTGAATTCTTGTAGCTTTATTTGTAGGATGATTTATAATTAGTTTTCTTCTTCACACACTTTTCTTTTGGAAAGCCCACCAAAGACTAAATTCTAGGAGCCCCACTCCGCAGGCAGGTTCAGAAAACGAGAATTAAAAATCATAGCACAGCAGTGACCTGTGTACACAAGCTTGGAATCTAGAGAGGCTGCTGATATGTGGGGTTCAGCAAATGTCATCAGAAAGTGATAGAAATAAACTGAAAGAGGTTCTGTGTGGTATAAAACTGCATTAGTACACAATGAACTAAACATACACCCCATGCTTAAACACTGAATAAGAAAATAAATAGATGTAAAACGTATTTACTGAGAAACAAGCAATACAGGTCAAGAATACAGCAGACAGAACCAGCGCCTTCATCTCGAGACCCTTCACTGGTCATGGGGCAATAAAGAGAGATAAAATTTTGTTTTCACTACATTTTAACCAAAGGGAAACATTCATGCCTATTAAGGCATATCTATGGCACAATTAGAACTAATAAACTTTATAAGAAAAATACCGAGAATGTAACAGATATGGGCAAAATGTTGATACCTTTAACTTAAAAAAACTCAGTCTTGGAGATTATATTTAGTAAATTAAGCAGTAGAAAAAAAATAATGTTCATTTCAGTCTTTCTTATAATTAAAAATATGGGTACTGGTAATCATGAAGACATTGTAGGCATTTGAAAAAATGCTTATATTGTAATGATAAGTGGTGTATTTAGTTACTATACTTTATGTAAATTATCCACCTAGACAATGGGAAAATATAAGTGAAAATGAAAACAGATGTGGTATGATGGCTTAAATTATGTGTGAATTTTCTGTTGTCAAAAATTTTATGGTGTTTTGTTGAATGAACCCATAACTTAAACACATAAAGGAAACCATGTTAAAAATATATATAGTTAGAAATATGAGGTACTTATATTAATTTTACTGTTAGTATTATTTTTATCAAAGAAAGTGCAAAAATAAAGCCTTTCCAATTGTGGTTTTTTTGAAGACTAACGTAAATACATCCCTTCTTCATAATTGTGCAGTCACACGATACTTCATTAGTTATTTTTTTTTTTTTGGCTCATGTTCAATTAACTAATTCTTTCCTAAGGAAGGAAAGTAGTTAGGAGGCATTTTAAATCTTTAGTTTAAACATTAAGCATGATGGAAATAGCATATTGGATAGAGAATCACTATCTTTTAACAATGAATTATTTCACTTGTGATTTTAAGCGGTTACTTCACCAGAAGCTACAAAAGTTGAGCTTCAGTTGTCAAATTCTGATCCTATTGCCTATCAGAGCACCATTTTTCAATTTTTTAAATGAAGTGATTATTTGATTGATAAAGCGATCAAATTTCCGTGCTCCAAGAATAAGAATAGAAAACAAATTAATAAATATAGCTTCATTTTTACACTTACAATTTCCAGCAAAACATGACACACATATTGATATTTATATGCTCATCCCCTTCCTAATAAGAAAAGTAAGTAGAAAGGAAACAATCATTTAATAAAACACCAGGCTAAATGATTTCTTGCATAATTTAGTAAAATTAGTTTTTCTGCCACTGAGAACATTTTCATTTTTATAGGTACAAAAATAAAATATGAACTTAGATGCAAAAGTAAAATATGACCTTTCATTTTAAAGCTCTCAGGGCTTCCAGAGGACCAGCTATTTTTTATAATTTTTATTTTTATTTTTTTGCAGTTTTTGGCTGGGGCTGGGTTTGAACCCACCACTGCTGGCATATGGGGCTGATGCCCTACTCCTTTGAGCCACAGGTGCCGCCCAGGACCAGCTATTTTTATTACAATTTTTACTACAATTATTACCATTTCACTGGAAAAAGTAGGTAAAAATTACAGCTTGAGAACTCATTAAATCATTCCATTTTTTTTTCTGTTTATGGTATTTGCTTTCAAATAAATTTCCTAGTAGAACTCTATGGAAAGCAGATTTGAGATTTCATAGTATTTTCACTAATTAGAACCTATATGTAATCAAAATCTCAAAGAACTGTCTGTTAAGCCTTTGAAATTTTGACAGAGGTACCGTAACTGGGGAGTCCTCTTTCTGCTGCTGTCTGGCCGGTCAGCCTCGCCCAGCTCCTGAAGTCGGGAAGCTCAGAGAAGGAGCACGGGGGATTAACGCTTTATAAAGGACTTTTGCCTCCTTTATGTCTTCTATTTTGCTAAGCAAAATGTTATTATTATTATTTTAGCATTTGCTTCTGTGTTAATCCAAATTATTTCCTCAAACAAAAAAAGGAGTGGTATAATCTTCAAAAGTTAACATTTGTCCTCATCCTTTCCCCAGGAACATCAAGCATGGCTAATTACCTGTGTGTCAGGAAAAGTGAAGGTTTATTCATTATAACTGAAACGGGAGACTTTAATCAATTATTTTCCTTCATGTCAGATGTTTTCTTAACATTTCTCTACAAAGCAATAATGTTGAAACGTGACTACCGAGCCTGTGCCTAACTCGTATTTCCATAATTAACTGTCCTGTGTACAATGCGACATTTGCTATTGTGTCCTCGGAACTAGCAGCATTGAGAACAAGAGCTTCTTTTGGGTTCATCTTTAGCCTTGTAAAGTAAAATAATTTATTTCTGAAAGATAAATTTTAGAAGCTGTGAGATTAACTCAACTTGAACATGGTGGTTTGAAAGCGTTGCCTTCTTTCCTCGCCTTTTTTTGGCCTAAGAGAGAAGGGGGCGGCGGAGCAGCCGTGTTGTCGCTGTTCCTGTGCCCCTCCCCCTGTCTGTCACTCAAGAAATGTGCTGGTTATTGAACAACACGAAAGGCGGGAATCCCAGCAGTTTGACGTTTCCTTTGATGCCAGCAGTCTTTACTGTCTATGCCAGCGGTTCTCAACCTTCCTAACAGGAAGGTTCTCAACCTTTCCAACAGTTCCTCATGTTGGGGGGACCCCCAACCATAAAATTATTTTCGTTGCTACTTCATAACTGTAATTTGCTACTGTTATGAATCGTAATGTAAATATCTGATATGCAGGATGGATTTAGGCGACCTGTGAAAGGGTCACTTGAGAGTGTTGGACGCATGTCTTCTGAGTACTGGCTTTCCAGTTTATTCATATCTTCCAAAAACTTTTTTAGAATAATTAATGAAAATGAGGGAAACCTACAAGGTACCCAGAGATTCTCTTTAGGAGAATGGTCAGGAGTCTTTTCTTACAATTTAAATCAAGATGTGGACCCAGATCTGTGTGTTTTACGTAGCAATTTTGTCTATGAAGAGACTGAGACCTGACAGTGATTCGCTCCTGGTCTCAAGGGCCCCGTTCGAGTCTCAATGCCTTTGTCTCCGCAGCTCTTTTTTCCCTTGCAAGATATTCTCACCTTTAACTTCTGCTGAGAGAATTTCTGGCTGTTATTACAGTGAATAACCTGGAGATAGACTTCATCTTAGGCAATTTTTATGTCTCTATCAACTTGTAGATTTCGTGGTGTAAATTTAGGTGAAATATAATAGTTTTGACCAAGTCTGTAATGTGTGTGAAATATATATACACATACACACATAAAACATATATACACGTATATTCATAGATGTATATATTTCTTTCCTTTTTGCACTTTGTTGCAAATGATTCTAATCCCATATTTTGTAGTTTGAGAGAGAATGTGAGTTTTCCAACTCCCATGATGCTGCTTGTGAGGGCAGCCAACTTTGCTGGGACACTCACCCGTGAGGGTCGGTCTGCATTTTCGGCCTGCCACGTAAAAGTTGCCTGCCTAGGAGTCTGCGTATTTAAACTTGCCCTTAATTTATTATCATTCTAGTTAATAGGATTATTGGAATACCTTGATAAGTATTCTAATATATTCGTAATTATTCTTATTCTTTTCTCTTTAAGGCTTTATTATCTCCTTTTTACCTGAATAATAAATATGTTGTACCTCTGCTTCTCACTTCCTCTCTTTTACTTTTATGCCAAGATAATCTTTCTAGAATACAATTAACATATTTATTTAATCCTCTGTTTAAGACTTTCGATGCTTATCATCTGTTTCTGCCTTTCTCAAATCACGTCACACCCAGCCCTGGTTGTGGACATGCTCACTGGAGCTCCATGGCAACAGAGCTCAACATCTCTATTTAAATACTCCAGGAAATTCAGCCCAGTATTTCATCAATGTGCTTTACCCTAAACTCGATTTCCAGTGAAACTAAACTCAGCGAATATAAGCTGTTAGTCATGCAAAAATTTAACCCTAAATTGCTACATGTGGTGCGATGGTTAATTTTGAGCATCAGACAGTTTCCATTCAGGGTTCTGATATTCTTGAAGTGTGTATGAGAGGTCCAAGGGAACTCACCCATGCTGTTGTAGAGAACATAAGGACTGCAGACTCAAAAAATCTAATTGCTGAATCCTTTGTTCACTCCTGCAACAGGGGGCATTAGGGGAGCACGCATGCCAGACACATCTTGGCCCAATTTCCTACTCTTCTTGGGACCTTGAAGCTGCAGATGGTCTTTGAGGTGTTCCCCTGTAGATCTAGTACACAACTTGGACAGGTGCCCAGAGATTCTCTTTAGGAGAAAGAGAGGGTCAGGAGTCTTTTCTTCTTAAACTCAGCTTCCTCTCTCTCTTGCTAATTATGGTCAGGATTTCTATGATGTGGAGGAGAGTGCAGTGCTGCTGGGCAGGTGTGTGTGGGTAGGGACGCAGTGGGGATTACGGGCACAGGTTACTTTGCGATAAAAGGAGCTTTGGACAGAGATATTAATTTGGAAGGAACTATAAATAGGATTATCTTGCGACACAGAAGTATACTTTAGCAAATAAATACAACAAAGTATTACAGGTGGTGTGAGTGAAGAGTATGGATAGTGGGAGACATAGCTGGTCATACACCTGGAGCTGTCTGGAGAAGGCAGCACTCAAGGTAAATACAAAAGATGTTTAGGTGTTTACCAAGTGAGACTGCAGGGATGGCAGGGACAGGGCATGCTAGAGAAAGACACAGGCAGATCCTGGGTTCAAAGACACAGGGTCTTGAAAGAGCGTGGATTCTTAGTTGGCAAGATGCTTTGGTTTTAAACAACAGAAACTCAACCCAAGCTTATTTATCCAGAATAGAAAATGCACTGGCTCAGGTGAACAAGCAGAATAGTTAGACTGGGTACATGATGATATTAGCTCCACATTCTTTATTATCTCTTATTTACACTTCACTCTAATTTCCTCGGTGTTGTCTTTATTCTCAGGCGACCCACCTTCTTGTGATCTCAAGGTGGCTCCAGCAGCTCCTGGTGCTAAATGGTTTTAGATCAAAGTTTTTTAGGAGGTTATTTCCTCAGAACTCCCCCCACAAATGGAAAACAGAACAAAACACAACACACAACACCCACCCCTTGTGTCCTCTTTGCTCTGAGCAGTTTGCGTGCTGGTTGTTGATGACTGTGGCCAGGCGTGTGGGACACAGAAAGAGCAGGGGTGAGTGATGAGGGGCAGAACTAGTTGGCAGGACACTAGACTAGGAATCAGGTGACCAGTTACAAGAGTGTGGTGGTTAGGCTTGAGTAAGGGTGTGGCGGTGGCAGTGGGGATGGAGGAGGGCTGTGGCAAGGAGGGGTGATTCATCTTCAACACTCACACGACGCTGTGTGCTCCCAGCTGGGCCTAGGGTCACGCAGGTCTAGGGAGCTGAGCTTTGTCACTTAGCAGCTCAGTTGTCTTGGGCCAGTGACTACATGTGACTACTCCAGACGTCCACCTGCTGTAAGCCCATCACTCCTCTCCAGCGTCAGCATTATCCAGAATATTTGGGAATAGAGACTCTGTTGCATATTCATTCTTTACATCCACATCTTAGCTGTTTCTTCTTTGGCTCACCTGTTTCTTTATTTCCCCAAGAATTACATAGGCAAGAACTTGCCTCTTACAGACATTTAATCAAATTTCAGGGTGAGAGCAAACTTTATTTTGAATTGGCATAAAACCGATTCTTAGGCAGGGACCCCTACTTTGAAAAACCCGCTGCTCACGTGCAGGAGGGTCTCCCGGCTGCTCTTCTCCTTGCACAGCAGCCAGTCGCCTGCGTGCTCTGGTGGCCCCATCTTTGCCAAGCCCCAGCTCCGAATTCTCGTCACCCTTTGTGCTGCCTGTTGTCTTTACATCTGTCTAACTGCCTCAGCGCCTCTCTCCTCCACTCACATTTTGTGTAGCTATTTTCCTAAACAAAATCCCTGAAAGAAAATGGTTGGAGTTTATAAAATGACACCCTCAGCTTGCCCGTGCTCTCAGTACCAAGATTGTCTGGAGAGTAAAATTATTTCTCTTTTCACAGCTTCTAAATAGATAAGATCCAGGAGGTTTAACAAACACCCCGTGATCTGTCTCTTGCCTTTCCAGGTTTGTCCTGAGCCATTTTCCAGCTGACAACATGTCAAAATTTGAGTCATTTCAGCCTCAGGAACTGGGCATGTTGTTTTCTCAACTCTGCACAATTTTCAGTATTTTAGATTGCATTTTATTTGCTCATAGAGAACTCTCTGGTCTTGTATGGAATCTGGAACTATCCTGTCTCATTATTTTTCTTTGTAATACCCATCATAACCTGTATTTAGGCATCCCTTCCTGTGTGATTGTTTAAGATGTGTCTTTGTCAGCAGGTTTCTTTCCATGAAGGCAGGGACTTGTTATTTGATTCAGCACAGGGTTCTAAGAGACTTCCATGGTGCTTGGGACATGGCAGGTACACAACAAATATCTCATGAATGAAAAGTGGATAAAATACTAGGGTGTGACACACAGGAAACACTAAAAGTACCAGCTAGTATTTTTACTGGGGATAGAAAGCAAGGAAAAGTGAGAGATCTAGGCTGGCTTCTGAGCTTTCTGGCTAATGGTGTTGATAAAAGTTTACCTTCTCCTGTCACGCTTTATAGTCTTCATGATTATAGAACATTAAGAAAATTCATGAAATCACAGAGAATGAAGCAAAATCACCAGTAGAGATAACATCACTCTTAAGATTTTATGATATATACAAAATTTGGAAAGTATCCAGCCATGTGGTATGACAATAAGCTTGGCAATGACTGGATACTTTCTGGATGACCTCATGTGGTCCCAGGACATTCTGTGTGTGTAGGTGTGTGTGTGTGTGTTGCATACATGCCACTATGTAAACTTGGTTTAGGAATTGGGAGAACATTTTGCCCATTTGATTAAATTTTCTTCTACAGAACTATTTAAAAAAAATTTCAGATTAATATGAGAGTACAAATGATTAGGTTACAGTGTTTGTTAGGTAGATCCAGGTTGTAGTTGTGCCCTTGTCCAGGAGGTGAGCTGTGTGTCCTCGTAGTGTGTCCCTTAGGTGAGAGCTCATAGATCCTTCTCCCCTTCCTCTTCTTGCTCCCCCTCCCCCCACTTGAATTAAATTGAGTTTTTCTCTCATATGGGTGTGTGCTGGTTCATTTGCTGGCTCATATTAGTTTTGACTACTTTAGATACTTGCTTTTTTTTTTTTTTCTTGATTCTGTAATCCCACTACTACTAGGTATCTACCCAGAAGAAAAAAAAATCATTTTGTCATAAGGACATTTGCACCAGATTGTTTATTGCAGCTCAATTCACAATCACCAAGATGTGGAATCCACCCAAGTGCCCATCAACCCATGAGTGGATTCTGTGGAACCATCTTTAAAGAAGCATGCTATTGCTTCATATGGATACATAGAAATGTCGCCCATTCATGTTTTTAGAATTTTAGGTTGTGTTAAGTGTTTCTTCTTTATGAATATGTAAAATCATATCCTAGAGTATAATAAATCTTTGCCAACATCCTGTATTCAGTCCTAAGAGCCAATACAGTGTAGTAATTAAGAGAGACCAGGGCCTGGGCTTGAAGCCTTTTTGTTACTGATTAGCTATGAAACTTGGGCTTGTCAGATAGCTTAAACTCAAGTTGCTTATCATTAAAATGGGTGTGACAATGTTCCATTTTCCAGGAGTGTCACAAAGACTGAATGTTATTCTAAATGTGAGCACAGCACTGCCTGACCTATAGTAAGAGCTCAGAACTGTCAGTTCTTTAATAATCTCTGATTCTTAAGAAAACTCTTAGAGCTAAAATGTGTAAAACAGCTAGGCCAAAAATGCTAAATATTTTTAATGCTTGTTGCATATATTCCCAAATTGCCCTCTAACCTTCCAGAAAAGTTGGGGAAATAAAGAGAAAGACTATAAAATTAGTTAGCAACTATCATAGTTGACATATGACAATCATTATCAATTGTCAAATGGCTAAAAATGGCATATTATAGCTTTAGTTTTTTGACTATTGAATATTTTTTGTATGTTATTATTGATTTGTGTTTCATGAATTAGCCATTTATTTCTACTGCTTATTTAAAATGCTTTTTAAATAGGACCGCATTGTAGAATAGGATAGTGATCTTTTTACTGCCATGTATAGTACAATTAGTTATTTACTTTTCGATTTTATGTTAATTATCTTTGGTACAGAATTTATAACTATTGATGGTGTCAAATCTATTAGTATTTTATTTGCCTTAGATTTCTCAGCTCCATCTGGATTGCTGCACAGATAGATATGTTTCCTTCTAAGTTTTTTTATGGTTTAATGTTTTATATCAAAGTCTTTAATCCATGCAGAATTTATTTTAGAATATGGTCTCAGACATAATTTTAAAAATTGTTTTATTATTTCAACTTAATTTTTTCCAAATACTTGATTGTTCAAGCAAGATTAATTATCATATCCCATGGTTTTGAAGTCTACCGGGCCATAAAATAAATTTTTGTGTTACAACCTGTTTCTGGGTTTTAACATACTACCACATTATTCTAGTCTCTACTGTATCTCCTGATATTAATCAGTGGTTCTCAACCTTCCTAATGCTGCAATGTATTTTCATTGTTAAAAAGGGGTCACGACCCACAGGTTGAGAACTGCTGATATAAATCCTTATGACACCCCTACAAAATTACTATTAACTCAGTGTTTTGACTTTTTGTTTCTTTTTAAAATATAATAAAATTATGAATCTCTATAGACTAATTATAGAATAATTCTGCTTCTGGTGACTAGAGCTAAATTGTTCTTTAAACAAACAATGGGGTTTCATTACATATTTCTCTCCTAATTTGAGAATTCTGCACTAGAAAATCAAACACACACACATAGTAAATACATTGCTGTCAAACAGATTTATTGAAGAAAAATCAGCAGAGGGACAAATGATCCATCTAAAGCATCTGCGTCAGAAAAGAATGAAGATACAGTCCTTGGCTTGCTAATCAAGACGGTAACAAGAGTATGGTATTCGATATTTAAGATCTGGAAAAATAGTCAAAGATTCAAGAAATAAATTTTAGCAGAAAGAAAAATAAATCGATTTATATATTTACACAATATTTTTCTAATAAAGGTACATTTTTGTAAAATACCAATTTTGCCCTAGTTTGCATCCAACATGAGCTAAGAGCTGTATCATATTTCTTATTTATCTTAATATGGGTGCAAAACAATTACCAAATAGTCTTAATTCCTATGTAAATGAGAGTTGAAAATGCATTTTTAACAGAAGAGAATCACTGGGGAAATACTAATGAAAAATTGTTTAGAATAAGAATTTCAGAAGATTTAATACTAAAATAATACATTGAGATATGTTAATTTGATTTTCTTCATGGTCCTCATTGTCACTAAGAAATAGAATTAACTAAAGTATATACATCATTAAATGTAGCTGGAAGCGAGATTCTTTGCTTTCTCTGTATACTCCTGAAGACTGGAATAGAAAATTTTCTATTAAGATAGGTAATTGTTAGCTAACTCAAACTTTATGGTACTAGAAAAACTCATATAAAGTTTCCATAAACATATTGCTATATGACCTTTAGTTTTAATCATCTGCGTTTTAAAAATCTGATACTTGCCTTAAATTCCCTTTTTCTTTCTTTTCTTTTCCTTTTTTTCCTTTTTTTTTTTTTTTTTTTTTTAAGAATTCTGCTTGCTGGGAGAACGTCTTAAAGATGTTATGAGGAGCTATCTAGACTAATGCACAGCCCTACTTGGCGTCGCTCTAGCTGCTTTCAAATCATGAACTCATCTGGGTCTTCCTTCAGGAGTTTAAAGATTCCCGTTTCAGCTGCCGAGGTGTCTTCCTTGTAGTCCGGGGTATCTGGGCCAGCGGTAGCTTCAGAAAATGACTCCGTGACTTTTGCTTCAGGGTCTGTTCTGTTATTTTCAGAAAAATCTTCTGTAGTCCTGGTAGATGATTCTTCCTCGATGTTTGTAGCCAGTGGTGTGGGCACCACGAAGTCATATCTGGACTCCACGGCGGTGAGCAGGACAGAATGGGTCTCGGCCTCGTTTTCAGACTCTCTCTCCAGCCAGACATTGGCCTCCTCAGTAGACTCCTCATCGGTCAGCACAGTCTCTTCTGCGTTATCTTTGTCTTTTTCAGCAGAGGCCGTGAGTTCAAACACAGTGATGAACTTCTCTTCATCCGCGTCACTTAGTTTTGCCACAGCATTGGGGTCGTCCTCTGAAACAATTAGGTCAATTTCAGTTATTTTCTCTTCTGTGAGATCAGTTATGTCTGGAATAGTGGTGACATTTTCATCAGTAGAAGGAGAGATTTTAGGCTCAGGGATAAAGGAGTCAGTGCCCTGGACAGCCCCATCAGCAGGAATGTGGGATTTGACAGAGGAATTATAATTGTTACCATCAGCTTTACCTTTATCATCTGGAAAGGTAAGGGTGTCATCAACGACAGTGCTGTCCCTTACTTTGCCCGAGTCATCAGAGGCTGCTGAGATCTTTTCATCTGCTCTATTAATGGTAGCCAAGACGATATCTTCTTTTTCTATGTTAGTAGAAAAATCTATTAAAGAAACAGTAGCAACAGGTGATGAAATACTGCCAATTTTCACTGGAACAAAATTTTCAGTAATCGCATCGTTTGCTATAGAGTTTGTAGTGCCTGTCAGAGGAGTGATTTCTTTGTCCAGATGAGTTGCTGGCTTAGTACAGTGGGTTCCAATGTTATCTTCTGATTTGAGTTTTTCCTTTGTAGGTGTAAGTTTGTTGCCTGTGGTTGTGGAAAAATCACTTTCTAGAGTATACTCATTTACTGAAGTAACATGGTCTCCTTCTGAAGTGATAGTTGTTTCTGATTTAGGAATGGTGTTGTCAGCCCCAAAGAGAATGGTTGCTTCCGTGGGTGTTCTGCTGCTTTCGGTTGGTGGGTGGGAATACATTTTAGGCAAGCCATCTTCAGCCATGGTCTTTCTCTGGGGCTCTGTGGCTTCCTCCTGCAGGAGGAGGGGTGTTCATCACAGTGGTTACAGCGTGGTCATCATGGTGATTGTTGCATCAACCACAGGGCCAGCAGCACTGCTGTCCTGGAGGCTGGTTCTCTGCTGTGATTGGCCCTCCTGTTATAAGAGTATTGATAGCAGATGCAAAGATGATGGGCTCCGCTCTGATGGTGAAATCGAAATTCACATCCTAACACGTCAATTGTAGGGAACTTAAAATTTTCCACGCTGTTGTTTATAGGAGGCAGGTCTTCTGATATGGAGTCACCTGAACTTCAGTGTTAGGAGGGGGAACTCTGGAAACCATGAGCTTATCAGTGGCAGCTTGAAGTCACGTGTCCTCTGAGTAAGTAATAGTATCTATATTAAGGTGAAGACATCTTCTGTTGAAATACATGTATTTCAATGTTTAAAAAAATTAATGGCACGTTTGGCAGTTGAGTGCAGCTGCAGAAGGTAATTAGGTGGCAGGAATGTCGGTTGGTTTTCCTCTTTGAAGGTAAATATCAGCAGACATAATAACACATAACAATAAATTATATAATTATTATTTCTTGGATGAATCTGAGTAACAGTGAGAGTGTCAAGTTTTACAAGTTAATTTTTTTAGGAATTCTTTTTGGCAGAAAATGTTGTTACTTTAACCCCAGATGACATTTCTGGCAGGCAATTGGTGTTACATGTCAAAATTCACCCAGAAACAAGAATCAAGTTGTGAAGTAACTGTATTAGCTTTAAGGGTTATAGTCTCAATTTCAGAGGGAGTATTTATTATGGTGTCACTAATCAGATCAGATATTATCATTGTATTCTTAACTTTAAGTTAACTAATTAGGTGAAAGGAGGCTTTTAGCCCAGGGTTAATGTTTTAGAACCATCTTTCCCCAGTGTTGTTGGAGAAATGGAATTTTCAGACTCAGAAACAAGTGCATCTGAGAAAGGGCAGCAGTGTCAGCCAGACCACTAGTTTCCGTCTCAAGGACAAATGTTTAGTTTTCATCAGTATGGACTCAACTCAAATGATTTTGGCTCCGTCTGTTAGTTGATTGGCCCGAGGTAGCTATATCACTGTTCTCCATAGAAATACAGAATAGATTTTAAGATGCCCATTTTTCATTTGAAAGATATGGGCAGCTTCTCCAGAAATGTTTTTGCTTCAAAGGAACGTCACTTTTGAAGGTTCCAGTGTCTTTATTGATATGGGGAATGCTATCTGCATTGGGGCAAGGAAGGAAGCCTCAAGATAGTGAGGGGCACAGGTGTTGTTTCTGAGGAGAAATACCATCAGGTTCTGGGGCAGGAAAGAAAGTCGGAGGGTAAAGGCTGTCTTTGAGTTGATTAACTTAGAAGATTGTTCACTTTTATGGGCATTTAATCCTTAGATATATATGATGAAATAATTACATCATCTTCTTCCACTTCCCCTAGTACAGCTGTGAGGTGGAATCTCACTCGCAGCATAATTATTTCTCCTCCAAGGGGGAATGTTACTACGATTAGCTGTGTTTTCTAAACTATTGACCTTAAAAAGAGCATTTCAGATTGAACAGATGTCATTCATCAAAGAGCAGAAAGCGTATGATGAAAATTGTGGTGGGATTGTGGAAAACGTCCTGGTCTTGAGGAGGAACGAGCCATCTCCTCCAGGGAGAATTGGTGACTCTTCCCCATCAGCAGATCATTGCCACCAACACTACTATCTGACCTCAGAACAGGGAATCAATTCTATAGGTAAGTTTATTTAAATGGTATTTCCTTCCATCGTTGTGGTGTCTATTATACTAATAGGAACATTTTTTTTTATTTTCTTAGGAAAATATTACATTTGTATCTATTGACATGTGTTTTAGATTATATTACTTATTTTTAAGTAAAAGGTAGAAATTACTAACAAGTAGGAGCTTATTCAATAAAAATCCTAGGAAGGTCCTTTGGCCCATTCATGATTTTCAGTGATAGCTAACTAGGAAAAGAGTCTTCAGAAGCAGACTTTGAAAATGCTGATATCATAATCATCTCCACCATGGAGATGTTCTTTGTATGGAGAATATCTTGGTATTCATTAGAAGGCATGTCAGATGCAACTTTAAAAGACTCAACTCCTAGGCAAGTGGTATCTCCTATGGATACTAGAATTCCTGTTTTACAAAAAGCCTATGTATATCTTTAGATTTTATAAATTTGTATTGGGGACAGTATAATTATTAAACTTAACTGAGGTGATTATAATCACTATGGAGTCACTGAGGGAGTCTCATCTCTGTCTCCAGGGAAGATGGAGTCTGCATGTTAGCTGTGGCCCTGGTCTCTCTGTTTCCTGGGAAGATGGTGTCTGCCCGTTAGCTGTGGCCCTGGTCTCTCTGTTTCCAGGGAAGATGGAGTCTGCCTGTTAGCTGTGACCCTGGTCTCTCTGTTTCCAGGGAAGATGGAGTCTGCATGTTAGCTGTGGCCCTGGTCTCTCTGTTTCCAGGGAAGATGGTGTCTGCCCGTTAGCTGTGGCCCTGGTCTCTCTGTTTCCTGGGAAGATGGTGTCTGCCCGTTAGCTGTGACCCTGGTCTCTCTGTTTCCAGGGAAGATGGTGTCTGCATATTAGCTATGGCCCTCGTCTCTGAGGCACATTTGCAAAGTGAAGGTTTAGGTCACCATTGTGGGTAGAGTTAGTTTCTGTCTGGAAAAATGGATCATTCCCTATTATTATATTTACGTCCATAAGGTGATTCATTTTAAAGTCAGTAGCTGTGTTTTCATTGTAGACGTTTTAGTTATAATAGAAGTTTGGATCACTATCTTCATTAGGAAAAATGTAGAAGGCTTGGTGATTGTTTTCTTAGGCTCTCAATTTCAGTTGCTGGGCAGCAATATGAGAAGTTGTCTCTGGTAACAACAGATGTAGATGTGCTATTTTGGGCATCTGCAGTATTGTCTGAAGAGCTAGACGAATCAGCTTGGAGAATGGCACAGACTTAGGAAGAGTTTGGGGACCTCTCGACTGTCAGCACTGCCTTCCAGAGACAGCACCTTGGGCACAGGCTATGTTGCCACGCGACACAGCTTTTGACCATTTACACATCTGGGGCTGTGATTTCTCCAGCAGGAGCATCATTGGAGAAGGTGCTAGCTCAGGTAGTCCAGAGAGGTAAGTCTTAGAGACATGATAGTCTCTGCTGGACGACCCATGTCATTTTTGTCTTCAGTGGAGACAGTGGGGACGTGGGGCATCTTCTCAAAGGGGAAACAGAAGCCAGAGCCATGTTGGTCGCAACTTCTGTGTTCTCATCCATGTGGGAAATGTCATCACTGGAAAGCTGAGCCAAAGGAAAATTCCTAAATCTCGAGCCAGATGCCACACCTACAGTTCTACCCACAGGTTTACCTACACATCTCCCTACAGATAGATTTGTCTGTTTATCTCCAGCAGAACTGTGTGGTAGGGTCTGCTCCTCCAGGATGTGTGTGTGTTTTACTGAGCAAGTTGTAACTATTTTCAGTAGTCTGACTAGTCGTGTCCTCTGTGAACTGCAGGTTTATGTTTGACAAAATGGAATATTCAGTTATTTTATTTCCAGAGTCATAGCTTTCAGAGAGAATTACGATGTGGTCATCACCATTTATGATGCCTTCTCCTCACAGGGTTCTTTTCAGAAAGATGAAAAGGGAAATTCCCACTTGCATCGGTTAGGAAGTACACTGTGGGTCTGTGAGCTTTGGTTTTGACATTGAGATCTTCAAAAGGAATAGCATAATTGTCAAAGTTCTTATTTTTCTGTCTAGGAACTACAGCTTGGTAGATTTTTTTGGCTTTGAACTCTGAGGATGTTGCTCTAGGTAGACTGTCTGAAGCATCACCTGGGGTATATGGGGCAGGAAACCTATGCATCTGGGGGGCATAACTGAGTGTGGTCATTTTCATAAATGGGTTATTTGCTTTATCCTCTAGTCCAAAGACAGTGTTATCTGAGCTATATGCAGAATCACTGTCATCAGGCATAATTATTGCATAGCCCACATATCCTGGAGTGACTTTGCCTACAGGAGAAATGTCATCCATCCTTTCTGAAATATCATCTGGAAAATAAATTCTTTCATATTTAGCAGCTCTCTCTCTCTCTCTCAAATCTTTGTGCCCAAATATATTCTTTTTCTCAGAGGTAATAATAACAGGCAAAATGTTAACTTGGTCAGATGGAATAATTGTTTCCCCAGGTGGAATGTTATAATCAATCTTTTTTGTGCTATCTTTTCCCATAGTGGCAGCAGATGCAAGTTCAGAAGATTTGGGAACATCCACGGATGTTGTGAAGTTCGGAGGGGGAAGAGCTGGTCTCCTCTGTAGACCATGTGCTCTACTTGGAGTGTGTGTGGTGGGCCTGTTGATGTTAGCTGCCTCTTCCTGAGAGTTTTGGTCCCTAGGTCTCCATGCTTCTGGAAGAAGTAACGTGGAGTCAGCTGTTTCAGGGATTCCTTTGAAATTAGGAAGAGCTTGAAATTTGAAAGAATTACCAAATTTAACAGTGAAAGAATCACCTTTTGGTATACTTGTATCACTTGAAAATAACTTTCCTGCTTCAGAAAGATGGAATTCCTCACCCATACTATTGCTGCTGTTGGACAGAGGATTGGGCTGAGTTGCTGGAGGAGGGATCTTCTCCACAGCTGGAATGAGGACTGCTGCCTTTGCGAAGCGACTTAATTCAAGTTCAGTAGCTAGATCAGAGAGATCAACTGTGTTTCTTACTGTGTGGACATAGTTTGGAGACTCTTCTGTTGGAGAAAGTGTATTCATGAGTACTCTTGGGGATGTGGAATGTGTTTTGTCAGTCTCAGTTTTATAATTTTCAGAGGTATGTCTGTTCAGAGAGAAAAATGGATTAATTTCACCATCTGGGAGAATTTCTGAAAAAGTGGATCTGACTGGAGGAACATTCCAGGCCCAGGGAGAGGAATGAGTGTCAATTCCAGTTATGACGACCTGCCGCCTGGGAGTATCACCTCCGCCGATGACATCACCACGTCCAGCTGTTCTCTCTGATACTTCTGACCTAGTTACTGAAGACTCAGAAAATTCTGAGTTATCTCTTACTAGACCAGAGGTATCAGGATTATAAACTAAGAAATTAGGAATGAGCATGCCAGTTTTAAAAAGATATGGGGATCCTCTAGACTTAACATTATCTCCTGCAGCTAAGAAAGAATTGCCTCCTGCATAACTGCCTTGGGTAGAAGGATCAGTGAACTGTATCACAGATAAAGAGAACCGTGGAGCTCT
>NW_003852586.1:1496931-1514596 GCF_000181295.1 Otolemur garnettii
GAGAACTGTGGAGCTCTGCTGTTGTCCCCCTCAGCATCCTCACTGATCACAGATGAAGAGAACCGTGGAGCTCTGCTTTTGTCCCCCTCAGCATCTTCACTGATGAAGAGAAGATCACCATTGGGAGTGACCCTGAACTCAGCCAAAGAAACAATGTTGTTCTTTGGGTGTAAGTTAAGTTTATTCACACCAAATCTGGCTGATGTGGTGACTTCTGCTACATCTGGGGCAATGTGGTCATAAAAAGCAGATGAGACAGCTTTCCTTTTGAACTGGTCTCTGTATCCTACAGGGATGGTGCCCATGACAGGATCAGTGACGTCAGCTGTGAATATCTTGCTCTCTTCCCTTGTGGACATGACCTCTGGGTCTGAAGCAGGAGGGTCTATGCTTTCACCTTTGGGGAGAATGCTGATGGCATCACCTCCAATTAGAAGACCATTTTCCAGAATTGTTTCATCTGGAAGCTCAGGTAAAAAATTCAAACTTGGATTAGTTAGAGAATAAATCACGGGCCTGGGAGCTTTCATGTTAAAGTTGGCAGTAAAACTTTTGAGAGTAGTAGCATCATTGTCAGGATTAAGATTTTCTTCTTCCGGGACTAAAATTTGGTGTTTTTTGTAAGTATCAACTGGAGCTCCCTGAGAAAGATATTTGGAGACTACAGCACTGGAATAGGATCCACGGGACCCAAATCCGTTGGAGGCATCAGGGAGTGTGGACTTTTCTCCAAGGGGACCACGTCTTTCCTTCGCCAATGCAAAGACATAGTTACCTGCACCATATTCAAGGACACTGTTGACTGACCCAGGAGTTACTGTGTTTTCATCAGGTGGAATATTTTCACGTGCCAGAAGGGTGTCGTGTGCCCCTTCTGAAATGTTCTCTGTGAAAGGAACCATGCCTGTGGATGTATCTTTCTCCAGAAACACACCGCTTCCAAACCTACTGGTGATTTTCCTGCCTTTTGTTGACATAATGGTAGCAGGTGAAACAACAGATCTGTCAAGCAGAGCACTTTGTCCTCTAGGTACAATGTCATTACCAGCTGTTGTGGTATCTTTTTCCATTTCTGTGACTGGATCAAGTTCAGAATACTGAGATGAACTCAAGAATGTTGCAAAATGAGAAGGAAGAAGAGCTGATTTCCGTGGCAGGCCACGAGTTCCAGAAGGAGTGTTCATGGAAGTCTCTTCTCTGGTAGCATCTTCTGGAGAAAGGTTTTGATCACCAGGGCTAGATGTGTCCAGAAAAATTATTGTGGAAGCAACTGAGGAGATTCCTTTTAAATTGGAGGGTGCTAGAGGTTTATGAGAAGTAGCATCAAATGTAATAGTGAAGTAGTTATTTTCCAGTGTACTTGGGTCTTTAGGAAAAGCAACGGCTGCTTCAGTAACACGAACTTCCTCATCTGCACTGCTGCTGATCTTGGAGAGGGCACCAGGCTGACTTACTGTGGGGAGTGTTCCCTTTACAGCTGGTCTGAGAACTGCCAGGACACGCCTGAGATCTAATCCAGCAGCTAGATCATCCTGACCAGAACAATTTGCTACTTTTCTTTCTTCATAGACTCCATGTTGGGAGAATTTTGTAGGAGAAAAGGTTTTCATGATTATTCTCAGAGGTTCAGAATATATTTTTGTTTTAGGAATGTTAGCAGTTTCTCTGTTTATAGAGGGCAGTGAATCAAATTCACCATTTGTAGAATTATCTGAAAAATCAACTGGAAGTTTACTTGATGCCAAAGAGTGAGACTTGAGTTGAGCCTTATTTTTAATGAGAACATCGCTGCTGTTAGTAAAATTGGTATATTTATTCATTGTCTCAAGCACCTCTGACCATGCAATTGAGGATTTCGTCAAAGAGTTATTTGTTCCTGTTACTGGGCCAGAGATTTGGAGATTTTCAGTTGGAGCATTGGTAATGAGCATGGGCTTTCCATGAACTGGTAAGTGCAGGAGCCCCGTAGAACTAGGGCTGTCTGCTGTAGAGTCACCTCCTGCATGATGACCCTCGGCAGAGAGAGCAGTGGGGTCATCCTCCACATAGATGGTCTTCAGAGGTGAGGAAGAGAGCAAAGCCCCTTTGTGTAGAACTTCAGTGTCTTCATTAGTGAAGGGTAGTTCACTCTCTGGAATGACACTGAACTTGGCCAAAGAAACAACGCTCTCCTGTGAGTGGAGCATCTGTGCTGAATTCACTTCACCTTTACCACTGTTTACTCTAAGAGATAAGAGATGATCTGCTTTATCTCGGACATCAGAGTTATAAACAGCAGATGAAGCGATTTTCCTATAGAACTGGTTTTTATTTTTTAATAGAGGGATGATCACAGTGGGGCTGATGGTTTTGTCTGAGGGCATCTTCCTCTCTGCTGTTGCTTCTGGGTCTGGAACAAGGGTAAGCTCCATCCTTTGGTCTTCAGGGACAATGATGATGGTGTCATCTCTTAGACTTTCTTTTTCCAGAATTGTTTTATCTAGAAATTTGTGGAAGTTTCCACTTGTGTGAGTTGGAGGATGAGTCATGAACCCGGGGGCTTCAGGACTTAAGGGGCTTTTGAGACCAACAGCGTCAACATCAGAGCTGCCGTGTTCCACTCTGGGCGTCAGATTTTGCAGCATTTCCATAGTTATGATCTCCGTTGCGGTTTCCTGAGATAGATATTCAGGGGCATCTGCACTGGAGTGGGATGGATGAGATCCAAATATTTTGGGGTCATCAGTGAGAGTAGATTTTTTAATAACTGGGCTGAATTTTTTATTCTGTGGGTCAAGGACATAGTCACTTGTGACATACTCAAGAGCACTGTCACCAAGCACACTGCTTATTGTATCCTCATTATTCGTAACTTCTCCACCTTCTAAGGTAACATCTACAATGTTTTCTGTAATAGGAAACACTTGGTGTTCAGTGACTCTGTCTTTGTCTGCAAAGTTTCTGTGCACAAATCTATTACTGAAAATAGTTTTCAGCCTGCCTCGTGTTGAGGTATTGACACCAACTGAAATGGTGCTTTTGTGAGTGGGAGTATTTCTTTCCTCAAATGGAATAATGTTAATCTTTGTTGTAGCATCATTTTTCATTTTGACAAATGGATTAAATTCAGAATATTTGGGCAAACTCAATAATGTTGTGAAATCAGAAGTCGATTTCTGCGTTAGGCCATGTAGTCCAGCTGGAGCATTGTGGAGAGAACCCTTTGTGACCACGTCTGTGTCTGGGGGAGCAGAGTTGTTACCTTTAATATTTAGCATCTTTTTCAGAGACATTGTAGAATCAGCTGGAAGCATTCCTTTTAAACTGGAAAGACCTTGAGATCCAGAAGAAATGTTAAATTTACCAATGAAAGAATTATCTTTCAAAGTACTCGAATTTCCTAAAGGGAAGTAGCCTGCTTGAGAAATCTGAGCTTTCCCCTTCTGCCTGTCACTGCTGCTGGGGACAGTGTGGGGTCCAGAGGCTGGGGCTCTCCTCAAAGGGAAGGGAACCACTGCATTAGCAATGCGACTTATATAGAATGTAGCAGCAGGGCCTTGCCCAACAGAGGGGTCAGCCACTTCCCTCACTTCAGACAGGGAAGGGCGCACTTGTTTAGGTGAGAGGATGTTCAAGATTGTGCCCTGAGGATGAGCATCTGTCTTCCCTTCAGTAATGTCAACAGTTTCTCTCTCCACAGCAGATGAGGAATCAGCATCATCACTTGTGGAATTCCAAGTAAAAGTTTTGGAATCTGTAGAAGGAATAATTGAGTCCAGGGAGTGGAGCTGAAGTTCTGTTTGAATTTCAGTGACCTGATTTTCTGAACTATCAGTTCCATCGGTGAGATGAAGGTTCGCAGTTGCAGCTTCTGACAATACTGACATCAACTTTGAGGACCCAGTCCAGGGGTTCTCTCTCCATGGGATGGGATTCTTGGGCAAAACT
The DNA here is from genome assembly GCF_000181295.1 of Otolemur garnettii. Lineage (NCBI taxonomy): Eukaryota > Metazoa > Chordata > Mammalia > Primates > Galagidae > Otolemur > Otolemur garnettii. Next base: position 1,500,859 of record NW_003852586.1, read on the forward strand.
TTAGGCAGGAGGATGGTGCTTTCAGCTGTTAGCTGAAATGGGAATTCTTGAGAACTCATGTGGTTTTTGTCAGGTTGCATGTAATCACTGCCTCCATGACTGTTCTCAGGGAAAAGAGCAGTGGGGTCAGCCATGGGGTGAATTGTTTTCACAGGTGAAGATGTTGAACCCTTGTAGCTTTTCTCCCCAGTGTCCTCATCAGCCAGGGGGAATTCATTATCAAGGCTGACACTGAATGCAGTGAGAGGGACGGTGGCATCCTGTAAATAGTGGCCCCCTGACCTGGACGCTCTGTCTCTGTTGTACTCTGACTGAGGTAACGTGGTGACTTTGGCTTCCTGCAGAGCACCGAGAGTGGTGGGTGAGAGGCCTTCCCTGAGCCTCTGGGTTCCATCTGTCACTGGAGGGGAGCGCATGGTGAGAGCCGGGATTACACCGAGCAGTGCTCTGCTTTCGCCCTCAGTGGCTGGTGGTTCTGGGTCTGGAGGGTGGATATGCTCCACCCATTTGCCTTCAGAAAGGACGAGGGGTATGTCATCATGTCCACTTAGAATCCCACTATCCTGAGTTAAATCATATGAAAATGGAGAAAAATTCCCATTTCCCTCCGTTAGGGAGTGAGTCGTGGTTCTGGGTGACTTACTGTAAAACTTGGCAGTGTATTCTTTGAGAAAGGGACTGTCCATGCCAGACTCAGGGCTTCCTTCCTTGGAGATCAGCAGTTGGAATTCTGGTTTAGTTTTGAACTCTTCAGGGTTTTCTTCCCACAGATCCTCGGGGACACGTGCAGTGAATGAGGGCGCGTGAGTTTGAAATCTCCTGTAGATCCTGCCTTGAGCAGGGCCAGGTGTTTTTCTGGGGATCTTTCCTTCTCCCCCATATAAAGTATTTCTCTCTGAGGCATATTCAAGAGCACTGTCATCAACCCCAAAGGCCATTAGATCTATATTATTTGGGTTGCTTTCCCTTGCCAGAAAAATCACATCTGACTCTGCTGAAAAGTCCTTTGTGAAAGGAATTACTTCATATTGATTTACTTTATCTTTTTCTACAGAAGTCATATATCTTTTTCCACTAATAATGCTCCTCATATCTTTGGTGGAGATGACATTGTCTGGGGGGACAGTTTGTTTGTGAGGCAGGACAGTTACATCATCGGGAATAATGGAGTCATCAGCCATTATTTTTTTGCTCTCTCTTGTAATGAGTGCTGGATCAAGTTCAGAGTCACTGATTTTAACAAAATCAGCAGGAGAAAGAGATGATTTCAGTATTAGATTGTATAATTTTTCATAAGAGCCTGTGATGGAACTCTCCACATTATTATAAGTAGGAAGTGAGCCCTGAGCCCTGATCTTAGTCACCCATGTTTTGTTCTTAGTGACATCAGGATAAAACATTTCTTTAGAATTTCCAGGTGCTTTCTGTTCGGCAGAAGCAGCACCAGGCATGAGAATAAAGGGATCAACTCTTACTGCATTTAACTTTTGCATGTTCACTGGAAAATTGGCTTCAGAAATGTAGAATTTGTCTCCCACCACAGCCCCGCCTCTACCGTGGAAAGTGCCAGCCTCAGATCCGGAGGCAGTGGTCTCTCTGGCGGCTGGGCTGACGCCGGCCTGATCCATGTGGGAACCTGCATCAGAGTTAGAAGTTGTATTTACCTCTCCGTGTTTGTGACTTACAGGTGGCAGTGCCATATTAGGTGAAAAGGCTGTGGGATCAGTTTTAACACTAATGTCCTCATTTTTAGTGGTAGGTGTGTCAGCAGCTGGGTTCACCGATTTCTTTATAAAAGCAGTAGCATCTTCCAGGGGAGCAGAGACTGTGAGGAGAGGCTGCGGGCTGTGCTCCTCCCTGACTCCCCACTTTGGCCTGATGACAACGAACTGTTCAACCAGTGGCTCTGATACTTCTAAGGTTGTCACTGAGGTGTTGGGAAAAGAGTCCTCACTTTCCCTGAGAGCTAGTTGCATTCTAGGTATGTTTGTATTGGGACTTAATGGAGATTTTAACTTTATAGCTAAGACACCATCCATCTTAGGTATGTCATCATTGTCATCAGACTCAAAGGCCGGAGCATTGGTGGAAATGATGGTGGCACTTGGTGGCATTTTGATGGCATTAATTATATTAAGAGATGTCACTGAATTTGATTTGATTACATCCTTGGTAACTTTCCTGACATAGGGGATATTCTCAGCTTGGAAGACTATGACCTGAGTCTGAGGGCTGATGGGATCCTCTGAAGGGGTCACCTCAGCTACGTCCATTTCATCCTCACTGACGTTTAGTTTTTCCCATTTGACGCCATCTGCCAACTCCAGAGAAGCTGGACTAAGGACACTGTCTTTCCCATAGAACCAACCTTGGCTTGTTGTGGAGGTGTCGACCGTGACATGATCAGTGGGGGCAGCACCCAGGGTTCTGTCCTCTCCCATGGGAACAACTGTTTCTGTGTGAGGAGCAAAGAAATGCTTGAATTTTTTATTTCCTAAACCAGAAACTTTGGGGAGAATAAAAAGGGCACCATCTGTGCTTGGAGTGCCTGTCCCTGCAGATGCTCTTTCTAGAAACTCCAGAGGAAAGGTCCTGTTGGCATCAGTTAGGGAAAGAGCCATGGTGTGAAGGTGCTGAGTGTTGGAATTGGCAGTGTGGCCTTTGACAGTAGAGACAATATCAGAGTCAGAATTTTCTTCTTTCAGAATAATAGTTTGGTATTTTTCTTCACTTGCAAGCTCAGGGAGAGGTATTTGATAGAGAAGACTCCTTGAGGCCTCACTGTTAGAGGCAGGCATACGAGATAGGAAGGCTTTGGGTCCGTGTGCAAATGGAATTGGTTTTCTAATAGGGGTATTTTCTTCATTCTCTGCCGCAAAGGCATGCTTATTTGAAATATATTCAGAACCACTTTTATCAGGTTCAATAATAATCAAATCCAGATCACTTAGGTTATTTTTCTTTGCCAGGGTATTTGAAGGCCTGGGAATATAGGAATCATCTCTAAATGTGGTTCCATGTCCCAGAGACAGAGGGAAGCTTATTCCAGATGAGTGGTAGTGACTTTCCTTATTTATGTCTTTGGAGGAAGGAGCAGTGAGGGAAGTCATAGGTATAATGTCCATATGAGAATTTATGTCACCTGTAGCACTTTTGTCTTTTTCTGTTACTGGGCTGCTTTGCTCATCAATGTTGCTGGAGGTTGATCCACCCCGCAGCATGGTGCCTTCCAGAGCAGGGTTTGTGTTAACTTCCACTGGGGTGCTGAGATCTGATGTTGTCAAGGTCGATTCTCTTCCAGGGGAAAAAATATACCCTTTAGGGACATTTTCTTTCATCATTGGATAAAAAACACCACCACCAGAAACTGTGTTGTAGTCAGACCTGCTGCTACTGTTCCTTACAATCACTTCTCTCTGAACCTTGCGGGTAAATTTTCTAAGTAGAGGTTTTGAGACCTCAGCCATGTAGGACGGTACAGGAGTCTCAAATCCAGACTGGCCGGCTCTGCCTTGGGCTGTCCCTCTGAACCTGAGGGCGTTGTTTGCGTTGGACTTAGTAGAGTATCGCGCCGCTGCCGGGTTGTCGCCCCTGGGAACATTGTCATCTGCTATAGGTATAAGGTAAACGTAATCTCTGAAAGTTTCTCCTTGAACTGTATCTTCTTCCTCTGCTGTAATGCTCACTTCTTTGGGGGGGATGGCTTTGTAGGTCAACGCTATATCTTCCTTGAAAGAGTTTTCCAGTTCATTTCTTGGTATATAAAACATGGTGTCAGCTTCCCCTTGAGAGGCAGTGGTGACAGCTACTCTCAAAGCTGCTGGGGTAGCCTTATAATGAAAATAAGTTTTGGGTATTACAATGTCTGCTAACGAGGTCTTTCTCACAGGGGTTGTTGACTGAGGATGATTGAAGGGGGCAACAGAGTCCGTAAAGGCAGAGGGATCGGCAGTTGATAGGAGACCACCTGTAGACACATAAGGGTCATCTCTGGAAGTAGCCAGGCCATCTCCTGGCTTATCAGGGCTATGGTCAGGAGCAGGGTCTCCGTTCATGCTGAGAATGCCTTTCCTCACTGGTACAGAGGCAGCTGTAGAAGCCATGTCTGTTACATATTCAGTGTTTTTATCTACGTAGGAAACACCAGCAGCTGCAAAAGAAACACCAAGAGGGACGTTTACCACTTCAGTCCCGGCCACTTTGCTGACACGTCTGCTGGCTTGGTCTGAAGTGATGGCAGGAGGGACCAGACGGCCACGCCTGTAACCAGCAGGGTCTGCACCATCCTCTGGCTTCTCCTTGGTGACAGGCAGTGAGTTCCCAGTGGTGACATCATGGCCCACATTAGGAGGTACAGGGTGACCCATTCTCCTGGTTTGGGGGCGGAGGGATGCAGGGCCGTGTGCTGCACCCACATTCTGCATCCCAGCCACACTCTTGCCCAAACCGCTAACTATCATTTTGGTGGCCTTGGGCTTAAAGTGTGTTCTGTCCTTTGCAGCATTGGTGATGTCATATAGAATGCTGACACTTTCTTCCCTGGGAGCACCAGGTTCTCTGTCACCCACTGCTGCTTCAGGTATGACCCGAGACTGGGAGAGAGACTGGGTGGTGTCGGCAGCCCTGAAGCCGTTCCTTCCAAAGCCGCTGTTATCTGATTCGAAGCCCAGGAAATAATATGCAGGTGGGACCTCTTCTTTTATTTGAAAATCAGCATCGTCTTCTCCTGCAGACTCTGCTTTCACAGGGAGAGTTGATTCTCCTGCATTAGCCATTTCTTTGTTTTTCAAACTTCTATGTTGTTTTCTTGGCATAAGAACACCAGCTGTCTTTAGGGGCAGGGGTGTAGTGGGCCTGTCTGCTGTCACCGTGGCTTTGTCCATCACAAGCTCAGAGCTGCCCACTGTGGTCCTCTCACCTGCCCTGGAAGTGGCACTGTGCTCCTCGTGGGGAGAAGTGAGGTCAGTGGTGAGAACAGCAGACCCCAGTGGAGTGTTCAGAGGACCTCCTGGTCCTCTGTTGTCTGTAATGACCTCATTAGTGAGGTGAGAACTTTGAGTTACAGAGTCTGATATTTTCATCCAAGCAACAGTCAAGGAGTCATCATTAATTAGCAAAGAAGTTTGGGCTTCATTATTTTGGGCACTGGGCATGAGTTTAGATGATTCAGGTACTGATAGAGAAGTGTGTTTTTTACTCACAGCATAGTCTACTCCGGGGTTAGGACCAGCAACACCATCAGCGTTGTCATTAGTAGAGAGACTCACGGTTTCAATGGCAAAGCCGGCAGATTTATCAGAAGGGTCAGGGCTGACCTTTGAATCCCAGGTTACACCAGCTTCACTGTCTTCACTGAAATAAACAGACTCAACATTTGGGGGGTGAACAATGGGAGCTGTAGGGGTAATGTTGCTCTGGAAATCGGCTGTTTTAAGCATAACAGCTCTTCCAAAGTACCTTTTGGCTGTGGCATCACTTGCAGTGATGGTGTTGAGTGTTCTTTGGGGACCTTTGTTATTCATGAGGTTTTTGCTGTCCATTGTAAAGGGCTTTATTTTGTATTTGAATAGGAGATTGAACATATCAGGGTTGTAAGGGGTAATGGCAAGTTTGCTTCCTGCTGTTTTGACGTGATTTGCATCAGGATTAAGGGGATAAACTTTTCTTTTAATTTCTGTGGAAGTATCTGGATAAATAAGGATGACTTCTACAGCTCTGTTAGCCTGCTTCCTATCTGCCATTTCTTTAACCATAGAAATGACATTCTCAATTTCATCAGTGCTCACAGACTTAAAATTTTCCCTGGCAGTTTTGAGATGGGCACTGGCAGGAATATCAGAGTAATAATTAACCATTGGGCTACTCACTGTAGCTCCAGTTGCTTCAGCAGTGTCGATGTTGTTGGAGGTGATGATAGTTTCTGTCTGAATCGTGTGCCCGCCTTCTATGACTGCACCTCCCTTCGAAGGCCAACCCATTTTTAAGTAAATATTAGTGTTGGTAGTTGGCCACACAGGATCAGGGTCCATGGAGTGCTTTGGAGAGGTGATGTCATTTGTTCTGGAAATGATTAAGTTCCCCACATGCATTGTATTTTTAGCTGCATCTATCATAGTTTTGCCGTCAGTGGAATTACGAACAATGCTACCTCTTTTCTTATACATCCTATCATTAGGAAGATAATTTGTAGCACGAATAGGATTTATGTTGGAAACACCTTCATCAGTCATGGTGGAGTTGTTATTAGCCTTGTCATAGGAATTCAGAACAGGAATAGATGCCAAGTCCTCACTGTTTTCTGCAGAGAGAGTGCCACGTGTGTGAGCCCAGACTGTGGCTCTGCCCTCGTTTTTTAAGTCTGTGGCCTCAATCACAATAGAGATGTTTTTTTGCCGCAGGTCGGGCTCGCTGCTCACGGTTTTACTGTATCTTCCTAGGTAAGTCGTGTCAGTGACAATCATGTTGTCGTCCTCCATCTCGGGCTCATCAAGCAGAGCTGTGTAATCCTCTTCTGTGGCATTGGTTTTTGCTGCACTGCCTTCTGCTGCAAAGGCTGTGTGGTACAGAAAGAGCCTGCTCTCTGCTCCTGCCGGTCCCCTGAGAGCAGTGGTGCCCACTCCAGGGAAGCTGCGTGCATCTGGTGTGGTGAAGGCACTTTTACTTGCAGAGGCGGGAAGCTCATTCTTAGCATTTTGAGTGTTTGCAGCAGGAGCAGGAGCAAAGACCAGGGTTGACCTGCCGTTAGGGGTGGAGAAGGCCCCCGGGCTCCATGCTGCTCTGGCTGGCTGAAGCTGCGAAGCAGCAGTGGGGTCAGACTCCTGTTGGGAGGTGCTGGTGGACACAGGGCCTGAAATGCTGTTTTTCCCAGAAACAGTCGCCCTGCTTGGTGTTGTTTGGGAGTTTGGTGCAAAGCCGGGAGTGGTGGTATCAGAGGCAGAGGCATTACATGTGGCATTAGAGGAGGATGAAGCATTACTCTCTGAAACTTTCACTCCAGTACAGTTGCTGGCTGTGCCCTTGATATTAGCAAAACTAGCTGAAATCTGGTTAGCTGTAGGGTTACTCACCACATCGTCTCCGAGTGGGGGAGAGTTGTACAAGCTAGTGCCAAGGGTCTGCGACTGGCTTCTCTCTGGAAGAGACCCAGAGAGCCCTGCCACCCCACCAGCAGACCCAGAGTGGCCGTCTGGGTCCTCTGTGGTCGTGGCGTTTTCTTCTGTTCTTGGGACGGAGGGGAGCAGACTTGCTGTGGGGCTGTCTGGCGAGGATGAGGGCTGATTGGCAGACAAGTGTCGGTTTGTTTGACTGGGCATTTCCTGACTCCCATTATGCTAAAGAGAAAGGTATAACGTTTTGTGAGGTTACCCTGCATGTATCTTACTGAAAATCTGAAATCAACACACAGTATTAAGGTGATCAAATGAAGCAACATTGTAAAGGTCTCTGCTTTCCTATTTACCTCAGGTTGTTAAATTATTCAAGTTAGAAATACACAGTATCAATGTAAAGAACAGCTGGTATGTTAGGTTGAGATTCCCTCTGTGAGTATAAATCCAGGGGTCCCAAGGCAAACTTGCAGTAAAAACTCTCTGAAAGCATAAAGAAGTATAGAGAAGCCCCTTTGAGTTCTATGCATTGTGACCTGTTATCTTGCTTCTTTATACATATCATTAATTTTAAAAGAAGGGAATTTACACATAGAACATAGGGTATTAAAAGCACAATGATGCTTTCTTTAGCAAAATGTTTTTTCTTGCATGAAAGGTAAGCTCATGCTCTAAATCCATTTTCCACTCTGTGTAATTTTTAGTTCTAGGAAGATACTGTTATTCAAAGTACTATCACTTACCGGGAAATACACCATGAAATGTAAAATGGCCACGGCCAGGACTCGGACCTCCATCCTGTCTTGGGGTTTGTCCCCCTGCAAGCAAGGTGCATGATTTTTAAAAAAATCCAAAAATCCAGTAGTTTTAAAATTTGTCATTCACCCACTGAATTATAATAAATGACAAATTTTAAAAGTACTGGAAATAATTTGTATTATGTTCTTTAATTATTGACAGTAACTAATGTGTCAGCTTATTTTTAAGACAGAGACAATACCTAGTCGTCCAGTGAGTTGCTGGAAATGATGGTATATGGATGGATCACTCTGCCTCCTAAGCCAAGGCTGTTTTAACCCATCAGAGAGAACGGGAAGAATTTTGGTTGTTTTCTACATCTCATAGAAAATCATGGATTAAACAATAAATATAACTAGCAAATACATTTTAGACAGAATACTTCTGTGAGGACTTCACCTTTGTTAATTATTATTATTATTAATTATTGCATAATTAATATTATATTTAATAATTATATTGTAATTATTATAATTATTATTAATTATTGCATTTTTTAGGGACTATTTTGATACAAGTTAACTTACTGAGGCCATACTCAGTTAGAATCTGCAGTTTGCCCAAGTAGGTCTCTCTTTTTTTTTGAGGGTCTTCAAATCCAAGTAGGTCTCTTATACAAAAGAGCTGTAAGAAAGAGCAGGTGTCTGAGGACAGAACAGCTCCAAGCACTCTGGCTCATTCCGGTATTTACCTTGCAGGGATGTTTTTCCTTTCAGCTGCCTCCCGGTGTTAATCCTGGACCAAACTGGTCTTCACAGGACACATGAAGATGAAATCCAGGCTGAGAAAGCCCAGCAAGGCTCCTGTTCTTCCTCCCTTATTGCAAATAAGGGAAAGAAAGAGCTTCACTTTTAAGGGATTGCTGTGGAGTTAATCCCAACACAAAAGAAGAGGAAGAATCTGCTGGCTTTTGGGCCTGGCTTTCAGGCACAGAGGGAGCCTGCCAGCTTCTATTCAAGTGCAGAGGGGCAAGGCTCCTACTTTCAACATCACAAAGCCCTCTAACAATTAACTCTCTACTATCTAGTCCCTTCCCCCCATTAAAAAAAAAATTGTTTCTTCCTCTGCTTCCACAGCAGAATTCTGACTCACTGTGACAGCGCTTTACATGCATGCCCCTGTCTGTTCATGTGGTCACCTTACTGGCTGTGGCTTTCTTAAGGACCGAGTTGTGTGTAGTTGTATCTGAAAAAACATGTTTATAATATAGGAGAAGAAAGATTAAAAAAATAAAATGGCCTATTACAGTCCTTTTTAAAAAATTTTCTATGTGGTTTATACAGATGCCATGCTGATCTCTTGGGCGCCCACTTCCTTCTGGAAATCCAACAGGGGCTGATACAGCTGTTACCTTCAAGTTGTCTGTTCCCATGGAAGCAACCAAGACACATCACTTACTACTGTGTCACTTGCTGAGATGGTGATTCACTACATCTTCTGAAAACTCCACATAAAAATGGGCTGAATCTGTTGCAGACCCCCAGCTGTGTCTGGGACAATGGGCCTATCACCAGATTACAGCCTTGTGGGGACAGAATTGACCTGCTACCCCTTGCCACTTCAAGACACCTAATAACGGGCTTGTAATTATAACCATTTCAGAAACCCTCATATACTTTTCGCATATAGTATAGCACTAAAATGCATTAATAGCAATAATATGGACCTTACCAGACAGAGGACAAACGAGGTCACACCTTCCATCATTCATTTTCCTCTGGTGGCCTCATTTTCTCTGTCCTCGGCTTATCTTAATACTTCCCTTCAGCTTGACATTCTTTTATTACACATTGGGACAAATCCTGAATTTCCAAAGTTACGTCCAAGACCATAATTGGGTCATTCTTTAGGTCAGGCCGAGTACTTCTGTGCGCATAGCTGTCACCTTCAGATCAAAGCCGTGTGTCATGAGTGGAGCAATTTAATGCCACCTGTCACATCAGAAGTTTGGAAATGCCTTTATCAGGCGTTAAATACTGCTCTTTGGGGAACTGAAGCACTTGTCGAAAAGCCAGTGCAATGATGCTTAACCTGAGGATGAAGCGCTCATCGGATTAGAGATAATATTTGCAGGTCTTTTTATTTCAAGTAAGCCGCCAGCTTCAGGCACAGAACCCTGGCTGGCACTAATTCGTCTTTATAAGATATAAGATAAGTAAGATTTCATCTTGTGGTTTCAAAGTTGAATCTGGCACAAGAAGATCAAGGCTTTGTATGTTAAGAAGCGTCATCTTGAAATTCTATTTTTTATAGTCTAAGAAGTCCGAATCCATTGTCCCCTTTCACTGAGGTGAACAGTTCACTTTGCTGCCTGCTTTGCAGGTTCTGACCCCCTCATTGTGTCTGGAAATTGTCCTGCACGCCCCTCATGGGGAGCAGCACCAGCGTTTCCACGCACAGAAATAATAACGTCAAAGGAGGAGCTGCAGGTTACAAAGTGGGCGACAGGACCCTGAAGTGTGAGTCTGATCAGCCCCCAGGCCTCACCTTAACTGATTGTCCAGGAATGCTTGTTCTGTTTCACTGGTTTTCTAAGCTTTAAACTTCCACAATGGATAATAATGTGTGTCAACCAAGAAGTGCCCACTGAGTGTCTGAGAGACGATGGGAGATAGAGAAGCAGGGATGTAGCACTTATCCCCAGAGAAGTTACATCCCCTTCTAGGAGGAAAGGGATGCACACGGCAGCCTTGTCCACTGCTAGTTATCTGTCCCTTCAGATTCTGTGCTTGTTAACTCTAAGGTGCAGCTTCAGGCCCTGGCCAACATAATTGGGAACAAGATAGGCAAAATCTGACCTCCAAGTCGCATTACAAAAGACTACAAAATGCTCTGGAGATTTCAACAGGGGAAGAACTTACTTTTGGGATATGTTCTTGGCTTTTTGAAGTTTGGGTAAATTTTGAGAGCTAGAGTTGGTTAGGGAGGTCTTGTTACGTGTAGCAAAAGGCACAAACATTGGCACAGAAATGAGAATTCTCAGGGCTTGGGGCTCAAGAAGAGAGGGAGTATCTGATTCCATGTGCCCCCTCAGTATCTGCACAGGGCCAAGAGTGCTGCCAGCAGGACTCCAGAGAAAGCCCAGGAGCTTTCAAGCAAGTCCCCCCTCCCCATGCCATCACATCCCCTGGGATCAGCACAGAATTTCATTTGTTTAGAGAGAGACTGACCCTTGCCGGACCTTCAAATCTCAGTATACAGGGGTGAATTCAATAATCCCAACTTCCACCCTTCCTAGCCCCAAACTCTAAACACTGCCTTGGATCACCAAGACTGATCTTACTATGCAGATTATTCTTGTTCATTTCAGTTACCACAAGAAGGGCCAGTGTCCGGTCACTGTGTGTCGCTCACAAGTTCCTTCCCAGAGTGCTCATAAATCCTGTCACCTTCCATTGCCGCCTGAAGCCTGTCCTCCGTGTCCAGAGAATTGCAGTGCCCAACCCTAGCTCTCCAGCACCTGGCGACAGGGATTTACCTGCAACTATTTTAAGTCTTGCCTCTGTTCTCTGGGAGGTGGGTTGGGGATCTTCCTGTCTTTTATTGATGCTTCAGACCACCCTGTGTCTCTCTTCAAACTGCCAGCAGCCTGGGCTCCTGTGTCACATGCACCTCCCATGACACACCCGGTATGTCATCCAGCAGCGCTCACACTGCTGCCCCTCTTCCCATGGAGGTTTTGCCTAGTCAGATTATGTCACTCTTCTGCTCAAAGCCTCTAGCAACTACTAATCTTATTAAAAATAAAGGTAAAGCTTTCAGATTCCTGCCACGCGTGACCTCCTGGTAGCTCCTAGAACTTACTTCTCTATGGCTCGCTGTGTTCCAGTCACAGAACCTCGCTGTGGTCCTCTGACCTCCTAGCCATGCTCAGCCTTAGCAACAAGGAGGAGGAATGAGATTAATCAGAAGTGGGAAGACTCATTTGCAGACTGCTACCCAGCCCATCTAGATCAAAGGTCGTTAATCTCTGAAAAGGATAAGGCTAAATAAAAAGCAAATGTCATTTATAAAAACTAAAATAATTGGGTAAGAATCAGTAGAATACCTTGAGGTTGAAGAACTGGGAATAGTGCTGTGATTTATAGCTCGGGCACCTGGGTGGATGAAGATTGAGATGGGGATGATGGGGCAGAGGCTGTCAGAGGCGGAGACCACACACTCCCTTTCAAACATGTAGCATTTGAGAAATTTCCATGGTGTCTACACAAATATGTTCATTATAAAGCAATTGGAAATGGAGATTAAGGCTCAAGAACGAAGTGATAAATGACCAGGGCACTGTCCGGGGCGGTGGAACGCAGGGGACTTCTGGCACGACAGCCGTGTTCTAGCTCTTCGTCTGGGTAAGTGGCTGGTTACACTGGGCTGTGCCCTTCTGGTCACACCCTCCTATGCCAGTAAGGGCTAGATGTGCATTTCTGTAGTTCAGAAATGGAGGCTACAAACGACTTCTTTTCATTTGGGCTTTCAATAGGGATTTAATAAAAATAATTCTTGTGTGTTCAAATTCCAGGAAAGGATTACTATTTGCCTTCTGTTATACTGATGGGTCCTGCAGTCAGGTGATGTCCACTCTGCCCCTGTCCCCTGGGTATTGATCCTGATACTCTTGAAACTTGTGATATAAGCTTTTCAGATGCTCAGGCAATATTCTAAGTAAAAATTCCCTAATGCTTTTTTTTTGTATGTGTGTCCTTTGGTAGAATGAGAATATCCAATATCTGTTATAATACTCTGAGTCATTTTACCAATAATTATGTATTAAAAATTCCCTATTTTATATGCTTGTTTATTTCTGGGGATTCCAGATTCTTCACATGCTTTAAGCCTGCAGTTAAATTAGTTGTGTGTTGATTTTTCATGTATTTCACATTAATTCTAGATATGATTTTATAGATGCTAGATCCACCACTTTCTAAGTCTTTGACCTTGAGCAAAGCATTTAGTGATTCCAGGTCTTGGTTTTCTCATCTATAAAAGGGTTCTGACAATAGAACCAGCCTCCCAAGGCTGCCACTGAGACCCACTGAGACCCCGGGACCAGGGCAGAGCTCAGCACATGTGAGCACTCAGTCCTTGTCAGCTGCTGTCATTGTTACCATTTGGAATACAGATGGTGACCTTGACAGTTCTTCAGATGTGTAATCGAGCCGGGGAGTGCTTCAGCCTCCTGATGATGCCTCTGATGCTGACTTATTTGTGAAGACAGTTGCTCTGGGACAGCCCAACAGAACCACTGCTGTGGTTGTAACTTAGACCCTGCTCTGGGGGACAGATTCATGCTGATTCTTTGTTTTATAAAACAGGTTATGTGTTTATTACTTTTAATAAAAATATGAAAGATTCTCTGCCCTTGTACCTTGGACTATGACCAGCGTGACTATTGTTTATTGTTTTACTGGAAAACATTAGGCATTCCCAGCCTGTGCCCTGTGTCCCCTGAGCTCTCCCCACCTTTCAAGGCTTAGGCGAGTAGAGAGCTTTGCCCCTTTTTTCCCCTTTCTCTTCAGTCTGTTGAAGGGTGTGGCTTTTCAAGAGTGGGAGGCTGAGGCAGGAGACTCGCTTGAGCCCAGGAGTTGGAGGTTGCTTGAGCGTGATGCCATAGCACTCTACCCAGGGGGATAGCTTGAGGCTCCGTCTCAAAAAAAAAAAAGAGTTCCAGCTTTTGTCTGGATGGCCCTGTGCGCCATCCTCACTCTCACCTGGGTTTACGTCTGCCTCCCGTGTCACCCTCTGCCTCCCATGTCACCGTCTGCCTCCCATGTCGCCGCCTGTCTCCCGTGTCGCCCTCTGCCTCCCGTGTCACCCTCTGCCTCCCATGTCGCCGCCTG
>NW_003852586.1:1514723-1531857 GCF_000181295.1 Otolemur garnettii
CTGCCGTGTCGCCCTCTGCCTCCTGTGTAACTGTCTGCCTGCCATGTCACCATCTGCCTCCCATGTTACCGTCTCCCTCCCGTGTCACCGTCTGCCTCCTGTATTACTGTGTCTGTCCAGGGAGCCTTGCGTCCTGCACACTTTGTCTTCCCTGGATTTTATTTCATTTTTGTTTTTGTGCTGTGAGGAGTTCCCTTATAATTATTTCAAAGTCAGTTATACATATCAAATATATATTTCTTATAACCAATTCAGAAATTTTTATGCGTATTTCTCATGACCTGGTAAGTAGGCAGAATGGGAAAGGCATTTCCGAGTATTATAGTGGTCATCGTGGTTCATTTTTATTCCTTTGATATCTTCTTGTGGAGGTTGGCCGATGAGAATTTTAACCCAAACTTATTTGGTTATAATTTCTGCATTCTACCTAGTTATCTCAGCAGAGGAAAAGTTGCCACGGGACAAAGTTAAATAGTCACAGGAGACTTTATTCAGAACTTTTGTGATAGTTAACTCTGCTTGTGTAGAGGGGGAGGGGGTTTTGGTGCCCCATGTGAATTAGTAGGAAGTTTCCAAGGGATGTGTGTGTTGGAGAGGTGGAGCCCAGCGGGCACTTGCCTCATTTCTGTGTGGTCAGGACATTTGTGTTTGTTAGTTGGTGCTTATGGAAGTTCAGCTCCCACTTCCTGTGGGAACCGGGAAATAGGAGTGCTGTCTTCACAGATGGTTGTTTTAGGGGCTCCCAGTGCTGTCTTCACAGATGGTTGTTTTAAAGGGGCTCCCGGCTTCCAGGTCCCTAAGAAAGGTATTCCTGAGGTGTAAAGCTGAGAAGATTTGCATCTCCAAAGAGCAAAGAAAGAATTTCCAATTGTAAATTTTCTAAAGAAATGCTCTAAGAAAAGAGAGGTGGAGCCAAGAATCAGAAGGGACCCTCTGGAGGTGACTGAGGCAAGCTGAGGGGAACTGAAGGCTGCAGAGTGTAAGGCCTGCTGGTTACTGGGGCTTTTAGAGGGATGAGCACAGGAATCTCTTAGTTCATTTCCAAACAGAATCTCTCAATTCATTTCTAAACATATGGGACTGATAAAATGCACACGGGGAACGGATATGTTTCAAAATGATTTATTGAACTAACGCTAAAGAAGTAAAAATGAGCATGTTTAGAAAGAGAGAGAGAGAAGGGGCTGAATGTCCAGAGTGGTCTCACTTCTGATGACAGTAAATTACTGAGACAAAGCAGCAAAAGTGAGGGTCAAAAATATTGAGGCATACATGACCTAGAAGAAATGGTGAAAAAACAAAATTAATTCACAAGTCTTGTAAACATTGCCTAGTTGTTTTAATATTGCTATTTTTAATTTCTTGAATAAAATTAATCCCATTCTATATAGCCCCCAGCAGCCCTCCCTTATTTTCCTGACACCCTGTATCTCTGTGTTAAAGATATGGTTCTGTGTTTTAAGGCTGAGTGAAGTATATCTGCTTATCTTGGTAGCCACAGTGAAGGCCTCAGCCCAGCCCATCACTGTTACCACCCAGGATGAATTCATATACTTTTTTTTTCTTGAGTCAGAGTCTCACTTTGTGGCCCAGGTTAGAGTGCTGTGGTGTCAGCCCAGCTCACTGTAACTGCAAATTACTGTGTTCAAATGATCCTCCTACCTCAGTTCCCAAGTAGCTGGGACTACAGTCACCCACCACCTTGCCCAGCTAATTTTTTTTTTTTTGGTAGAGATGGGGTCTTCCTTTTGCTCAGCCTGGTCTCAAACTCCTGAGCCTAAGAGGTTCTCCAGCCTGGAACTCTCAGAGTGCTGGGATTAAAGGCAGGATCCACCACACCCAGATTATTTTCTCCATTTTTCACAACAGCAACAAAATCTTATATAAAATGTGATAGATCCTGCATCCAGCGATCCATTCTCTGAATTAGTCCTGGATCTATCCTTCTGTCTCAGGTTTCTAGATTCTGGCTCTGTGATCTAGACTAGTTCTTTAGAATACTGTGTCTAGGGTCTAAACATTTCTAAATTCTACTTTCTTCTTCACGGACTTTCTTTATTAATGGCAACATCACGTCCTCACCTCATCTCCACCTGACCTTAGCTGAGGTCACCCCCTGCTGGGTGTCAGCCAGGAGAAGGTGCTCACAGTTTGTCACTGTGGATTCCCTGTCTGAGTGGTGTTGGCTCCAGTACCCCAACCTGAAGTGAGTGAACGTTTCCACAGTGTAACCTCATCAGACTCCCCCTCGGCCTCAAAGATCTTCTCAAGAAATGTAGTTTCTAGAGTGGAAGAGCTCAGGCATCTTTATTTTGAAAAAGAAGCCAGGTGTATGACTCGACCGTCCACTGAGCTGTCTTCTGGGGTGATTTTTCTGACTTGCAGGCCATGTGCTAGCTGGCCTCAGGGTTAAGGCCTGGCTTTGGGGGCCAGGCCTGGCTCTGCCACCACATGCTCTGAATTCGAGCACACTGGTGTTTTGTAGTATTAATTGGGAGAGTCCCTGCTCTCTTTCATAGAACTGCAAAAATTAAAACTTAGATCAGTACTAAGTAGCTATCACGAAAGGCATTTGGAGGTCTGCTGATCACTGTCCAATCTCCTCATCTAAAGCTTTGCTTGTGTTCATTTACCTGCGGCTGAGATGTGAGCCCGGCCTTTGCTGTGCTCACTGTGAGGCAGAGGTGCTAACACCGGCTGTAGGAGTGGCAGGTGGGCTGCTAGCAGAGGAGGGGGCTCCGGCTGAGGCTGTGTTTGAGTTGACTGCAGTTGTGGGACTGCTGGCTGCCCCTGGGACCGTGGGGACAGAGTCAGTGGCAAGTGTGGCTGTCACTGCTGTGGTTGGGGTGGCTGGAACGATGGAGGATCCCGTGGGAGATGGAGAGGCAGCGTCGGTCGTGGCAGTGGACCCTGTGGAAGCCGCTGTGGCACCCTCGACACTGGGGGTCTCTGTGACAGGGGTGGTGGTGTCATTTCCCGAGCCATTGGGGACAGTAGGTTCAGGCTGTGGGGTGGCAGAGTCCTGTTCAGTGGTTAAAGCCTCAGACACGGTGGCAGGGACAGATCGTGTGGGAGTTGTTGTGACTGCAGAAGTGGGGTCGCCTGTTGACTTGGTGGTGGCTCCATCCACAGGTGTTGTGGGCTGAGCAGGTGAAGAGCCAGGCTTAGTGGTGGATGCAGAAGCAGCTGGGACAGTGGTGGCACCTGTCACACTCACACTGGCAGGACCTGTGGCCCCCGTGGCTGACACAGTGGTCACAGTAGGAGTGGAGGCTGTGGCGGCTGCAGTGGTGGCTGCTACAGGACTTGTGGCTGCAGATGAAGCCACTGTCACAGCCTCAGAGGGGGTGAGGGCTTCTAAGGCTGTGGGGTCAGTGGATGGAGTGGTGGCATCTTCAGCTACAGTGGTGGTATCTTCAGCTGGAGTGGTGGCAGTCTCCACTGTTGTGTCATCTGCTAGCTCTGAGGTCTCCTGAGTCTCCACTGTAGTTGTTGCCCCGGAAGCCTGAGAGGAGGTGTAGGGGGTTGTCTGGGACGTGGTCTGGGCTGAGGAGGTCAACACAGCAGGTCCAGCAGTGAAGGCAGCAGCCCCAGGGGCTGGAGTGGTAGATCCTTGCTCTGCTGTCATGGCTGCCCCTGCTGTGACTGTGCTGGCAGTGGTAGGTGTGTCATGGGGGGCTGAGGTGGTCACCCCGCCTGTTGGTGTGGTGGCAGTGTGGGATGAAGCCATGGTGGTGGTGGTGGCACCAGCTGTGGTAGCAGCGCCAGGCACTGTGATGGCTGTAGAACTTGGTGCAGCTGTGGTGGTGGCAGTTGCTGCAGAGCCAGAAGCGGTGGTGGTAGAAGTTCTAGGTATTTCTGTAGCAGCAGAAGCAGGACTTGGGGTGGCAGTGGCTGATGGTGAGGTGGCACTCCTGGTGGGGGAGCTGGTCCCCAGAGGTGTAGAGCCCTCTGCAGCTGTGGCTCCAACAAGCATGGAGGCTGTGTCCACAGCACTGGTGGCAGTGCTGGCAGGGGATGTGGTACCTGTGCTTGCCGAGGCTGTCAAGGCAGCTTGTGAGGTGGGGTCACCTGTGGCGGGGAAGGTGGCATCACCTGTGGCAGGGAGGGTGGTGTCACTTGTGGTGGGGAGGGTGGCATCACCTTCTGTGCTTGTTTCTGCTTCCCAATTCTCAGTGGTAGAATCAGGTGTGAAGGTAGAGGCAGAGGCTAGGGGGGCTGTGGGGCTGGTGGCCTTGGACACAGCAGCCTCTTGGGGTGTGGAGCCCACTGTTGGTGCTTCTGAGACTGGCCCAGATGCTGGGACAGTGGCTGTGGAGACAGGCTCTGTGGATGTAGCATCTACTGCTGAGTTAGTGGTTGATGCCACTGGGACCGTGGTGGCAGGGGTTGGGGAGAGGGCTTCAGGTATTCTGGTGGGTGCATCTGAGCCCTGAGTGGTGGTGGTCGCTGCCCTAGATGGGGTGACTGACATGGGCACCATGCTGTTGGACACGGTGTGAGTGGCGGTGGCTGAGTTAGTAGTGGCCCCGGCTGCAGTGACGGTGCCAGGTGGCTGTGTGGTGGTGCCTGCAGGTGTCTGAGGTTTTGGTTTATGAGGTGGAGGTCGGTGGTGATGCTGGTGTGTGTGATGTGGGGCACTTGGCCGTGGCCTTGGCCGGAATCGGCATAAGTGAGTCTTCGACGAGCACTTGTACGGTGGGTGTGGTCGTAAACAAGGAAGTTTAGTTTGGTGGAACCAGCACTTCCCACGTGGGCACCGTTGGGGTTTGTATGGAGCCGGGGCGTGGGGCCATGAGCGAGGGGGCTTTCTGATTCTCCGCCCTGGTTTCCTTTTCGGCCCCTTTTCCTGTGTAGCTTGAGCAGATTTAGATCTTTTGGGTTTAGATTTTAGCCTTTTTTCGGCAAGTGTAGGCTTCCTTTTTTTAGGTTGTTTTTGGATTTTGCCTGAGGGTGGTTGTCTCTTTACCCCTGGGAGGGATTTAAGCTGATTCACACCTTTCTTAGAAGGCAGAGACTGTCTCTTTTTGGGTTTACTTAGCCTCTTTATAGGTAGAGATGTGGTCTGGGTTTTCATAGATGGTTTTTTAGATTTAGTCTTTTGGGGATGAGTTTTTGTGGTCTTCACACCCGCTGTGGGCCGTTTCTGTGGCTTTTTGGCAGGTGTTGATTTCTCCTGGATTTTTTTCCTGGCTGGATATCTTTTTGGCTCTGCCTGAGTAGGTTTAGGCTGACTGAATGTATTTCTGGCGGGTGTTGACGGCCTCTTTCCAGCCATTTTTAGAGTTCTGCTGGTTGTTCCAGGTGTTTTTGGCTGTGCTAGTGACTGACTTGGTTGCAACTTTTTAGGTTTCTTTATATTTTTCTTTTTGGCCAGAGCTGCTTTGGTACCTGATTTGGTTTGACTTACCTGATTCTGCTGTTTCTTTGCTGGTGTAGAGCGAGGTGGTTTAGAACGTTTTAGGTTTTTCTTTTTGGGCAGAGTGTTTCTGGGAACTGAAGGTGTGTGTCCTCTCCCCTGACCTGGCTGCTTGCTGGCTCTTTCCAGCAGGGAGCTCTTAGGTTTGCTTGGTCTTTCCCTAGAGGCTGGCTGTGGGTTTGGAGCTGCTTGACGCATGTTAGGCTTCCCTCGTTTCTGGGCAGGTGCAGTGAAGTTTTTCTGAGGTTTCTTGAGTGTTTTAGCTCTGGCTGCAGACCTCTTCCTGTTCGCTGTGGCCGCTGCTGGCTGAATGAACTTCCCTTTGGCAGGGAGAGGCGCTGCCTTTGTGGATTCAGTGAGACTCTTCTTTGTGGCTTTGGAAGACACCCTTGTGGCTTGTGCCTTAGCTGACCCTGGTGTAACTTGTTTATTTTTCTGTTTATTTTGAGTTTTCTTTTTGGCTAAAGTTCTTTGAGGGCCTCCTTTAACTACTGTTGCCTGATTCGATTTCTTCTTTGCAGATGGAGATAGAATATTTTTAGATTCAGTTTGTCCCTTTTGGGGGTTTGAAGACTTTATGGGGGAAGCTTTCCCCACTGTAGACCTAGATGACTTTTTTTGGGGCGATGTATAAACGGCTCCTTTAGAGGTCTCCAGTGGTCTTTTCTGAGGCAGGGATGCTTTTGGAGCCGCTCTGTTTGTGAGCTCTTTTAATTGCTTCCTAGCACGCGTAGACTGGACTTCTCTGGATTGTTGTTGACTTTTCTTGGTGGCTAATGATGCTTTTGGTGTTCCTGAAATCCTTTTTGGCCATTTCTTGGCAGTTGACTGTTGAATTTTTTTTGGCTGTTTCAGAATGCTGCTTGCCCTGAGTAGGGTGTTTTGTCCTGTGAGACGAGGTGAGGGGAGGGGACTCAGCCCTACCTTGGGAGAGGTCAGAGAGCTTTTCTTGGGTTTGATCGGTGGAGCCTGCCTTTGTGATGGCTGGCCGGAGTTTGTCTTTTTACTGGATGTCCGAGATTTTGAGGGTGATTGGAAGGCTGCTTTGTTAGGTGGTATAGACCGGGACTCAGCCCTGGCAGATTGAGACTGTGATTTCTGAGGGCTGAAAGGAGATGACACCGGGGCTCTTTGCAAGGATCCACGGACTGGCTGGACCGAGGCCCGAGAACGGCCTTGGAGGCTCTTGGTGAGCTGTGTGGGTGGAGCTCTGCTTCGAGCCGGCCCAGCAGGGGAGCGGAGGATCGCAGGGCTGCCTTTGGCCTTTCCTGTTTTCTGGTGCCGTGACTGCTGACTCTCTCCAACCTGCAGGGGGGACGGGCAGAGGATATCACCAAGTGAGGCACTGAATCAGCTATTATTCTAGATTTTCATTTTAGTTACAGAAACTGGTTCTGTTAATTAGACGGTAGGTGTTTTGTTTTGAGTATATTTTAATTTAGAATACATTGCAATATAAATTTAAAGCAGAGCAAAGAGGTGGAATAGGAAGTCTCTGGGCTTATCGCCCCCCCCCACCGAAAGTTCACATAGCAGCCACTGGAAGACAGTAAGGTTTTCTTGAAAACACTAACCCAGGAAGCGAGCCTGAGACCCCTGAGTCCACAGAATGAATGACACTCAGTTGGAAGGGGAATAAGGGGTCCCCACTTCAAATGTGCTGCGCATCCCTTCTCCCAAGTGGGTACCACACAGAGAGGGTTTCCCTGGGCCCGAGGATTCTACAGGGGAACAAGAGAACAGGAAGGGGTCATCCAGCTTCTCCCACAAAACAGGGTGCTTCCCAGGAGACCCCTCTTGTCTCGACATGCAGGGTATATTGGGATAACAGCGTGGCCAGATGTCCTGGGTTCAGGGAGAAACAGAAAGTATAGCTCTCAGTGACCGATGCACAGATCTTTGTAGTGCCTTTGTGTCCTGCCAGCTGTGCCATCTGAGTGAAGCTATCAGGTTACTATTAATCACAATGCACCTGCAAAACTGAGCCTGTCAGTGTCAGAGGCACGATGGCAGCTCAGCGGGGTTGAGTCCCCAGCCACATGATCTAGTCACCACACCTGGCCTCAGAGACACCCCCAAGGCACTGCTCAGCAAGAGGCGCCTGCCTCTGTGCTTTTCAGAGAAGTCCGGAGGCCAGAACTGCTTGACCTGTGACTTCAAAGAGTAGTTCCACTTAGCCAGAGCCTTCTTGGCATCCCTACAGGGCAGGGAGATGGCCACTTCTTTGTACCTTAGGAAGCATTAGGGCTAGACCTGCTTAACCTGGGAGGCCATGTGCTGTGGTCTTTCGCCTTACCTGGGCAGGGAGACACCTGCCTCTGTGCATCTTAGAAAAGCTCAGAGGGTAGGTCACTTTGACTCAGAAGGTCAAACAGCTTCTAAGCACAGCCAAAGCCCCCCCATGCCTCTGTCCAGGTAGGAAGACTGCCTTTGTACATTTTAGAGACGTGTAGGGACGAATTGAATGGTTTGGCCCACCTTGAGGTGACCTCAAGGCTCTGCCTGAGCAGGAAGGGATCTGCATTCAAGTACTCTGGCAAATCACAGGGTCTGGACCTCCAGGATGCAGGAGGCCAATAAGAGGCTCAGCTTAGCCACAAAGTCCACTCCAAGGCCCCAACCGGACAGGGAGGCGGAGTGAGTAATGCCAGTGTGGAGAATAGCCTGTGGGGCATGTGCTCTGAGAGTCCCCTCACCTTGGCCCTGGCCTAGAGCCCTGCCCAGCTGCAGACCTTGAACAGTCAACTGTCCAGCCAAGGAACACATCCGTGTCCACCCTTACCGGATACCATCTAGTACCCAGAGCCCAGCAAGTGGTGTGGTGTTGCCAGAAGCCCCACCCAGTGTCAGAGCAAAGCTCTGCTCTGGCCCATCTGGCTGCTTGGGGTCCTCAGAATCACACGCTAGACTAAACAATGAGTGTCTGTTCCCACCAAGGAGCACCTATAAAGGCCAGAAGAAGTGGCTGTCTCCTCAGCAAGCAGGATGCAAAGACCATGAGAAATCAGGGAGTCACACCATCAAACAGAAATGAGAAAGCTCCAACAATGGACCTCAAAAAAACTGGGGATGAAATGACCACAAACATGGATGGAACAGTCCTCAGAAAGTTCTGCCAGACATGCTCGAATTCCAACAGCACATTAAAAATCACCATGATTATGTGGACTTTATCCCTGGGTGCAAGGATGGTCCAACATGTGTAAACTGAAAAATGTGATGTGTCACATTGAACAGAGTGAAGGAGAAAAACACGATTATCTCTTGGCTCAGTGCCCGCAGCATAGTGGTTATGGCACCAGCCACATACACCTAGGGTGATGGATTCGAACCCGACCCAGGCCAGCTAAACAATGATAACTGACAACAAAAAAATAGCCAAGCATTGTGGTGGGCGCCTGTAGTCCAGCTACTTGGGAGGCTGAGAAAAGAGAATTGCATAAGCCCAAGACTTTGAGGTTGCTGTGAGCTGTGACATCATGGCACTCTACCAAGGGTGACATAAACAAAAACAACCCCCCCCCACCACTTTTATCTCATCACATGCAAAAGAAAGCACTTGGTAAACTTTCATGATAGACACCGTCATTGAATTTGGCACAGATGGTGTGTACCTCAACACAAGGAAGGCTGTGTGTGGTAAGCCCACAGCCAAAATTATATTCAACAGTGAAGAATTTAAAGCTTTTCCTCTAAAATCTGAAACATGCTGAGGATGCCCACTCTGACCACTTCCACTCTATACAGTATGTGGAGTCTTTGCAGAGCGGTCAGGCAAGAAAAAGAAATAGAAGCAATCCCAATTGGAAAGGAAGAAGTGAAACTGTTACTGTTTGCTGATATAATCTTCTATGTAGAAAATCCTAAAAACTCCACCCCCAAACTCTTACTTTACTGTAAAAAACCCAAACAGTAACATTGCAGCATACAAAATTAACACAAGAAAAAGTAGCATTTTCATACACTATCTGAAAAAGAAATTAATAGAACAATCTGATTTAAATAGCTACAAAATACTTAAGAATAATTTTAATTAAGAAGGTGACAGACTCGTATACTGGAAGCTTTAAAATGTTGGTAAAAAGAATGGATAAAAGGAAATTGACCTACATTCATTGATTGGAATAATTAATATTGTTTAAATTTCTATACTATGCAAAGTAATAAACACATATAATCACTATCAAAGTACCAATATCATTTCCTATAGAAATAGAATATGATGAGGTCTGACCATTCCGTCTGTACAAACAGTGTCCTGAGGTTTCATAACCTTCGTACACCAGTGTCTGCAGCTGTACCTGTGTGGACGTGTGGCCGTGTCTTGCCGAGGGGTGTTTATTACTACTGTGTTTTTGTGTGCCATTCAATGACAGTACTGATGGTCATTCCAAAAAGAGTTCCAAGAGTTGTTTTGAAGGATGGACTAGGAGCTGGCACCATTGGTGCACAGCTTCCCAAGGGGAGGACTTTGAAGGTGCCAGTAGTGACACTCAGCAATGAGCAAGTGGCACTTGTTCTAGGATGAGTTCACCAACTTAATTGCCAGACCTTCACATTTACACAGTGGATGACTATTCAGCTTAAAAAAGAAAGAAATTCTGTCATTTGTGACAACACTTGTGGAATTAGAGAACGTTATACTGAGTGATAGAAGCCAGGTGCAGAAAGACAGAGACTGTACATTCTCACGTAGACGGGGGATCAGAACAATCAGACTTGTGACGCGGAGGGGAGAATGGAGATTCCTCGAGCCTGGGTGGTGGAGAGGTGACTGTCACAGGGCACAAAGTCTCGTGTTGAGGGGACAAACGAGTTGATCATGGTTTACTTTGAAATCCATGGCACAGCGTGAAGGATATGGTTACTAATAATGTGCACTTGCAAATTGCTAAGAGAGTAAATTTCAAATATTTCCACCACAAAAGATAAATAATTGAGCTGATCAATATGGTAATTCGTTTGATATAATTTTCCACATTCTATTCATAAAAATAACATTACTTTGTACCCCATGAATATATACAATTACAAATAGTTAATTTGCAATACAATTAAGAAATTAAAGTGAGCAAAATATATGGATGATGTAGAAAAAGGACCTGGGCTTTACTTTAAATGCTTCTAGAGTGTTTACTAAGAAGGTCCAAGGAGATACAGAATTGTAATGTGAAGAAAGGAGATTAATTGCTTTGGTAAAATAGTGCTATTAAGTCTCTGAACACTTTTTTTAAAGACTGCAGAGGAAAAAGTTATTGTTATGTTCTTTATGATGTAAAAAGCACCAGACAGCCATGATTCTCAATGGCAGAACTGCAGCTGTTCTAAACTCCAGTTTAGAAATTACATAAAAGGGAAGTATTTGGTGTTGAATTCAGAAAATTAGATATTTAACAAAATTGAACAAAAATGGAATTTCTCTTGTGCATAAAAGCTTTGTTAGGGGCATTGATAGCTGTGAAAAAATTGTACAAAGAAATTATAGTGATGGCAGAAGAAGGAAAGTGTCCTTGGAACGAAGCCTGGCTGGTTAAATAAAACTGGCAGGCATGCAGAGGTCACCACAATTCTGAGAATGGCGGGTACCAGGCCTCCTGAACAAGAGAAAGAAAAGAAGCTCGTGAATAGTTCATAATTGAGTAAGACGAACACAGGGAAAGGTTGTTTTGAACTCTGTAAAAGATACGAAAGAGAAAAATCCGAGACCCAGGTCACTCAGAAAAGTGAATTGAAATCCGGTTGCACAAGGCCTGTCTGGTGGGCTGAGTGTGAAGTGCGAGGCTTGCTCACTTCACGTGTCAGTGCGAGAGACTCTTCCTTGTCACTGGTTTTTGCCTCAAGTGGAAGCACACATCACAGCTTTTGATCATGAGGACACAAAAACAGACCAGAGGCTGAAGGAAAACAAACTTGAGGGAGGGGTAAACTCACCCTACTTTTCACCTCCAAAGAGGAACTTCCTTCAAGTAGAAGGCTGGGTGGATATGGGCATTAAGACAAGGAAGTCTTGGCATTTTCTTTGTGAATATAGTTCTGTTCCTTCAAACGCATCTCGGGACTTCTCATCCGGTGCCACCCACAACAAATACGCATTCCCCCTCCTGTTCTCGTCCCCCTCTGTCCCTCTCCAATTCCCTTTACATTGACTTTTCTCCTCGAATTCCAGGTAATTTTAGACAGATATCTTTCCATGGATGTTGGAAGCAAAAGGTAATTGTTTCTATTTCTTTTCATCTCATGGGATTCTATTCTGTTTTAAAAAAATTACTGCCATGATCGCTCTTTTTAAAAAAAATTATTTACTTTTTATTTTAGAGTATTACAGGGGTGTGTACATTTTGGTTATGTGATTTGTACTTTGTACATTTTAAGTCAAGAGTGTAAGTGAGCTCTTCACCTGGACTATGTGCATTGACCTGGTAGGTGTGAATTTACCCTCCCCCATTTGGTTTCCATTGAGTTCCATCTCGGTATGTGCACAGAAGTGTCAATCAACCAGTGCCCGCCCATTCAGTGTCAAGTACACATGGTGTTTGTTTTTTCATTATTGTGATGCTTCCTTTAGGTTGGAAGAATGGTGTCCAGTTCAGGTTATTACAGAAGATACTGGATTGCCATTTTAGTGGCTGAGTATTACTCTATAGACCACATCTTATTAATTCATTCTTGTATTGATGGGCATTTGAGTTGCTTCCTTATCTTTGCAGAAGTGAATTGTTCTGCTTTAAACAGAGGGCAAGTGTCTTTTTTCTCCTTTGCATAAATAAATGCCCAGTAGTGGGATTGCTGGATCAGAAGTTAGGTCTAGTTCTTTGAGGGGTATCCACACTACTTTCCATAGGGGTTGTGCTGGTTTGCAGTCCCACAATCCCTTTACCAGACTTCAAGTTATGCTACAAAACAGCATGGTATTGGGACAAAAAACAGAAATGCAGACCTGTGGATCAGAACTGAGAGCTCAGAGGTGAGACCACCCTTGTTCTCCCGTCTGGTCTTTGATGAAGCAGACTAAAATACACACCAGGGAAAAGAAACCCCCCTGAGTGGGTGGTGCTAAGAAGACTGGACAGCCACATAAAAAGACTGAACCAGGATCTGCACCTCTCACCAAAATTAATTCACAATGGATAACAAAACTTAAACCCACAGCATGAAATTCTAAGAATTCTAGAAGAAATTGTTGGAAAAACTCTTAGCAATATCAGTCTGGGGAAGGAATTTGTGAAGAAGGCCCCAATGGCAATCACAGCAACAACAAAAATAAACAAATGGGGCCTGACCAAATTAAAAAGTTTCTGTGCAGCCAAGGACACAGTCATATGTGTAGAGTGAATAGATGACCTGCAGAGTGGGGGAAATACTTACGTGCTGTATATCCGATGAAGGGCTGATAACTACAGTCTACAAAGAACTCAAGCAGAACAGGAAGAAAAAATCAACCAAGCCCATTAAAAAGTGGTCAGAGATGTGAAAAGGAGCTTTTCAAATAAAGATGCATTAGTGGCCGACAGACACATGGAAAATGCTCAGCCTTTCCAACCATCAGGGAAAGGCAAATAAAAACCACAGGGGGATGTCACCTAACTCCAGCGAGAATGGCTCCCACCAAAAAGCCCCAAAGCAAAGATGCTGGTGGGGATGCAGAAAGAAAGGGACACTAATTTGCAGCCTCACATTGAGCCCCGTCTCGGTGTGATGTAGCTGCCAATTGTAGGTGATTTCTGAGTGTACAGAAACCTACCTGGACATAAATGGCAAAGGCCAGGATGAGTCCATGCAGCACTGCGGCCTTCATCCTGCCCTTCAACCCCTGCAAGTGAAGCAACAAGAGAAAAAAGTTGTTAGGTGCTTGACAACGAGAAAAGGACTTTAACTAAACTTTTCCCAGTGACACAAAAGGGAAAATGGAGTGAAGTATCAAGAACAAATTATTTTCCTAAAGCTAAAATGTGGATACAAAATTAAAATGTACAGTTACATTATTGGAAAATATCATCATTCCTGGCAACCACTAAAAAGTTAGATTTTACCATTTAGTTTGCTAGTGAGATTAATATTTTTATTTAACTTCCTCTGTAAAGGAAGAATTTCATCTTTTATTGAGAATGATGGGTAACTGAGAAGCTCCTCACCTCCCCATCACTCTCTCGCTGCACACGCACACATCCTGCTTGTACATTCCATCCCCTCCCATCTCTTGTCATTTGGAAAATTACACTGGTGGTGGCAGGAAAAGCGTCTTGGAAGGCACGTGGTGAGCTGGCATGTTCTGGGCTCGCCTGGGGAGCTCAGCCCCTGTCCGCAGGTGCGTGATGTGGGATGCTGTGTGTTATTATGTTCCAAGGGAGCTTACGAGAACCCTGAGATTCTGGGGCACGATTTGACTTTTTATTCTTCTTCCCTCTCATTTTTATTGTTCAGTCTACAGGACCTTATGCATTTTCTTCTGAAAATATTTATAAAATATCGTTATGCACTTGTTGATAACTTGTTAGATGACTTACAGGTCATGATTAAATGTGTTGAACAGCCAGATCTATTTCTGACCTATACAGTCTTACTGTGAAAAGCAAGTGTTGGTCTTCTGAGACACAATAGCTGTTTCCACACAAAGTGCAGTGTTTCCCTGGTGATGGGTTATTGGGACGAGTACAGAGAGCACTGGGCTGCTGCTGGTACCAGAACTCACACCTGTCAGGAGTGCCTGTAGGCAGCTCAGTATGAGTGAGTCCCATACTGAGCGAGTCTCCAGGGCATGTAGGGTGAAGGTGGGACCGAGTCTCACTGTTCTCGGTGCCGACAAATCATGGTCGGAGCCTCTGACCCACCCGGTGTTTCAATCTGGGTCTGAGCTGACTCAGTGTATGCTCTGCTCTTCCCACAGAGCAGAGTGTCCACCAGCTCCCCATTCTGTGGGCATCAGACGCTTTACCCAGATGTCCGATCTGGGTTGCGGGTCAGTGCTGACTCTCCCCCTGGGTTCCCTGTGTCAGTCACCAGCTCCTCTCTCTGTCCCGTGCCCCCAGCGGTATTTAAAGCAGGCCACTTCTGTTCATCTCCCTGGCAGCCTCTTACTCAAGTTAGCATCATGGTGTATCTGGGCCTTCTTTCACTCAGCAAATATTTATTGATTGCTCACTGTGTGCTGGGTGCTGTTCTAGGAGATGGCTATACGGAAGGGCAGGATAATGTCCCTGGAGTTTTCATTCCCATGATTAGGACCAGCCTAGGCTCTAACTGACCCACAGCCCTGCTATTGATTAACAACCCTCTACCAGAAAAAAAAACAAACCCCAAACTTCGACCGGATAACGAAGCCCCACCTGTCACTGTTCGGCGGGCTCTTACTCAGTCTCCTCCATGTCGTGTGTGTGCCTGCCAGGCCAGGTCAGGTCAGGTCAGGCTGTGTTGTCAAAGAGATTCTCCTTTATGGAATGGTGCTCTCTCTGGCATTTGACCGGGAGTCCTTACCGCTTCCTTTGGCTTCTGGGAAACTGTTTTCTCCCGTTTTCTTTACACCTCTCTGAAATTCTTTCTTAGGTCCCTTCATGGATCTGTTCTTCCTTCTCAGCTTACTTCAGGGCTCCAACACTAGTTTTATTTGCCCTCCCTTTACAGCAGTGTCTCTGTAGGGCCCCTACAGCAACCTGCTAACTGCAGGGTCTGAGGTCATTAATCAACACAGCATCTGACTGCCATGTGGGCGACTCTCTTTGGTTGTTGTTTTGACCAAGCCTTCCAATATCACACTCACCAACACCCCTACCTCTTCTTGATTAAGAAAGCAGGAATTGATAGAGAAGAGAAGATCGCGGAATAAGGGCCCTAGAGGAATGGGCACTATCTGTGTAGTTACCTCGAAAGGGGAGCTGCCTCTGGGTCGGGGTGGCCAGCGCCGGTCAGCCTGGACATCTGCAGAGGTGAAGAGAGTTAACTGGAGGACCCCACGTCTAATAAGGCAGCTCCGCCTCCCTGGGCCCCTCCCACTCTTCCCTATTGGTTGTGGCAGGCACAGTGGAGACGGAAAAATTGTGTATGTGAATCATTTCAGTTTGATCCTGGAGCATTTGTTTTTTGGATTTTCTCTCTCAGGAACATTGAGAACTCTGTCTTATCTTGTACTTGGGAGGGATAAGAATTGAATCGGATAATTAACAAAATTCATGAGTTAACACTATGGCTTCTATGTTTATCAATTATTTTAAGAAACCTATGGTTTAATTTCTTGTTTGTAGTTATAGAATAATATAATATCAAATGTTTCAAAACTTTTGGAATTTGATCAGCTATGTTTTTGTAGTTTACTGAAGTAATCTAAAGTTTAACAGAATTGAGGAAGAGGTCAATTGCCTGAGATAACTTAATCAAAGGATACAGGTAATCTTTTCTCCTTTGGGTAAATACATTTCAGTACTTGAATCCAAAGTCTGAGTGTTGGGGATTGTGAAATGTGTCTACCTTGCTATGGCTTTGCTCAGCCCCCTGCAACCCACGGGACAACCCAAATTTTTAAGAGATCATCTGAGATAATCTACTATACTTTTTGAACACTTCAATTGCTGTGACCAGGAGCAATGTTCACAATTTTCATTTGAATGATAATTTTTATTACTTTCATACTGGTTTATTTACCATTTTCACATGTTCATCTATGTTACCCACACACCTGCACAAGTGCCACATGTACTGTAAGAAATTGCCACCACGCTTGACATAAAAAATGCAAAAACTGTGTAAGGCAATCCTAGAAAAATAAAAAGCGTGCTGATCTTGGGATTAGAAGATCTGGGTTTAAACCTCCGCTCTGTCGTTTTATCATTGTCCGACCCCTTGGTAAACTTATCTGTAAATGCTGTTTGTCTCATGAGAATCATCCCTTTACTATTTACCTGGATAAGCTAAGGCCAACTCAGAGCAGAATCATCACAGGAATACTTTGTAGACTCCATAGCATTACGTAAAAACATTGTTCAAAACTTAACTTACTTGTATGTTGAATTTTACCAATAATTCATTATTTGTAGATATATTTAATGTACTTTTGAATCTCATCATTACTGGATTTGGAATGGCAACTTTGAATATTTACTGCGTATTCTCTCTGTCCTGGCACTGTGAACTCTGTGGGAATCAAGGCAGGCCCCTCTCCTGCCGTGAGGGGCTGATGATCTGCTGGAAAGGGATGTACGACAGACAGGAAAGAATGCCCGTGACCGCTGATCTCTGATTGACCCGCCAAGTTTCCTCCACTCTCCATCTCTCTTGGACAGCCTTTCTCTAGCTGCCCTTTCTTCCAGGAACTTTGTGAAGATCAAAGTCAGGATCTGGCTGTGCTTGAATCATGGAGCACTTGCGTGATAATCAACATTGCAGTAAGGGCTGGGTGACAGCAGTGAGAACCAGGTGACAGCAATAAGGGCTGGGTGACAGCAGTGAGGGCCAGGTGACAACAGCAAGGGTCAGGTGACAGCAGCAAGGGCTATGTGACAGCAGCGAGGGCTGGGTGACAGCAGTGAGGGCCAGGTGACAGCAGCGAGGGCCTGTGACAGTGATGAGGGCTATGTGACAGTGGTGAGGGTCGTGTGACAGTGGTGAGGGCTGTGTGACAGCAGCGAGGGCCTGTGACAGCGGTGAGGGTCGTGTGACAGTGGTGAGGGCTGTGTGACAGCGGCGAGGGTCGTGTGACAGTGGTGAGGGCCGTGTGACAGCGGTGAA
>NW_003852586.1:1532035-1554035 GCF_000181295.1 Otolemur garnettii
GACAGTGGTGAGGGCCGTGTGACAGCGGTGAAAGTCGTGTGACTGTGGTGAGGGCTGTGTGACAGCGGTGAAGGTCCTGTGACAGTGATGAGGGCTATGTGACAGCGGTGAAGGCCTTATGACAGTGGTGAGGGCTGTGTGACAGCGGCGAGGGCCTGTGACAGCGGTGAGGGTTGTGTGACAGTGTGGTGAGGGCTGTGTGACAGCAGCGAGGGCTTGTGACAGCGGTGAGGGTCGTGTGACAGTGGTGAGGGCTGTGTGACAGTGGTGAGGGTCGTGTGACAGTGGTGAGGGCCGTGTGACAGCGGCAAGGGTCGTGTGACAGCAGCAAAGGCCTTATGACAGTGGTGAGGGCTGGGTGACAGTGGTGGGGCCGTGTGACAGCAGCGAGGAGTGGCTTCTCCTCTGAGAATCAGGTCGTTGCTTCCAAGTTAACAAAGTCATGTATCTTAGGACTGCTCACTGACTGGACTCATAGTAAGGGTTGTCTCCTGCCTCCTTTTTCTTTCATTTTTTTTTAGAAAGGAGTCTTACTCTCTGTCACCTAGGCTAGAGTGCCACGTCCTCAGCCCAGCTCACAGCAGCCTCAGACTCCTGGGCTCATGGGCTCCTCCTGCCTCAGTTTCCTGAGTAGCTGGAACTACTGGCATGGGCCAACCCAATTGGCTGATTTTTCTGTTTTTAGTGGAGACTGGATCTCCCTTTGCTCAGGCAACCCTCCCACTTCGACCTCCCAGAGTGCTGGGATCCCAGGCGTGAGCCTCCGTGCCTGGCCTTCCTTTTCTTTTACAATAATCATACTCTTCTTTACAAAGCCAATGTTATTGTAGGAGTTGCAACATGCCAGAAGCTAAGGACTTTGTCCTGCACATTCTTCAGATTTGCATCTACACTTCACAATTTTGTTAGAAAGGTCCTTATATGGACTCTTTATCGTATGGCATCATAAGCTTAATGTTATGTAAAGCTTATTTATGCCTTCTCCAACGTGGACTCAAAGATATTCAGGAAGTTAGGAAGTTTTAGGAAGGAAAGTATCACATGTTTCTTGTGATAATCAAAAATCTCATTACACAATAATAACATGTTACTTATTTGGGGGAAACCGGTTATTGATAATTTTACATTTAAATATCAATTAAAAATAAATGTTAAATACCTAAAAATATTCCTATCAAATTCTTGGACATTTTAGCATGACCTCAGACATACTTCTATTAGGTTGTTTTGAAAAAAGTAGGAGAAGAACTTCTGACATATGATTTATATTCAGTAATTAGAGAAGGGAGTTCTCATCTGTCCCCAGACAGTGTTTAGAAAAATAAGGCAGTGTACAATGATTAGAGAGTTGAAAATGTAGTGGGAAAATAACTATATCATATATATTTTTGAAGGGAGGATATGAGTGGTTGAATAAACAGAAGTTCTGATCTTAGGTTAATTTCAAATAACAGTATCAGTAGGTGAAAATTTTTGGATATAGAGTCACTTGAGGAATAATAAAATGTATTTAGTAGATATATCTTTATTTTGATACATATGTGCATATCCAAATTCTATAAAAATATCATTTTTATTTCAATTAATTTCAGTGTGAAACATTTATCTCCTTTGCATTTGTAACTATTTGAGAATGCTTATGTCTCTTTTCACAGCCGTCCTTATTCAACTTGGCAGGATTGTCTTGATCAACCCTAAAATTATGATTTTTTTGGTTATAATTTATGGTCATAATTCTCTCCAATAGTTATAATTTGTGCTCCTAATTTTTGCTGAATGAATAAGCCAGAATTGAAACATGTTTGTCTGAACTCTCAGTGTGATGCTTCCTGAAGTATGAAAATACCACATTTCAGTTATAGATTTCAGGGACTATTTGGACTCTTAATTCAACAGTGTTGTACTTATAATAAACCAAAATTTATTTATAGCAAAATAAAGACAATCCATTATTTTGCCATTGTCCTTATGACTTCACAATGTGCCAATGCATGACTTGACATGTGTTCTTAGTCCTGAAACTGGTGAGTTAGGAGGGAGTAAGTTCCTCCCTTTGTCTGTGCAAGTGCTCCCTGAGGAGTTGAATCCAACAGGAGGGGAGAGGGCAAGACGCTTCCTGCGTCGGCTCCTGCAGGGAGCCTCCGGGGGCAGAGGCAGGGTGGACAGGTGGACGGGGATCTGAGGCATGAGATTCAACACCTTGGGAAAGCCGGTGTGGACCCTGCAATTTCTAGACCATTCTAATGGATGTGCAATGCCATGGCACACAGAGTATTTCCCCCACTTTACTTGAGTAACAATTAGTTTGCTAAGAACCTGAGTGGTAGTGGGCCTGTGTGGCCGAGAGGATGTGGCGCCCATCTCCTCACACTGACCAAAAGAGCCTTAAGGAGAACCAGCTGCCCAGCCCAGTGACCAGCCAATCCTTGGCTCACACGGACAGGAAAGCCCTGCAGAGTGGAAAGCTGGAGGATCTTGAGAGCTAGACAAATTTGAATCAGAAAACCAAACAAAGCAATAGCCAGTCTTGAGATTACTGTAAAAGTTAGTCTTGATGATGTCTAGAATGGGCTCTACACATTGGGCCCTAACTCAACCAAAATCTCAGAATTTTCTAGGCATTTTTAAAATTCCCTCCTGGCTTTATAAACTGTATTTCTCTCATCCGTCCGTCTCACTGGAACGGTTAACTTTGAAATTTTACTGTTCATAGCAATGGCTGATCCAGGCAGTGGCTCCTGCCTGTTCTTCATTTCTACCTGAACAGTTCAGTTTAAGCTGGCGGTGTTGGTACTGATACAATTCTCTTCAACATTCTATGAGCCTCTTGGTAAATCTCATTGAGGTTCACTCTTTTGGATATAAGTAACAAATCTCTGAAATACGCACCTCTACCTTGATTTCCCACTTGGATGACTGAGGGCTGTACCTGAAGCTTCCCATGGACCCTGTTGTGTGAGTCTTACAGCCACATGCTTCATCTTACGAAGCGCTCTCTGTGGTTGAATACTGCCTCACGGAGCCTTGGCACTTGTGAGGCCTTAACAAATAGTAAAGGCAAACCTTTGGCTCTCTATCGCGATCGTGTTTTCCTGACCTGCCTTTGATTTGACTTTGGAAGCCATTTTATGAGGTCAGCATCTCTTGCTGTCAGCACAGTTTGAGAATCTCCAAAACAGCTGAATCCAGTCTCATTTTAATAGTCTGTCCATCCATTTGTGATTTATTTCTGTCCTTATACATTTTACTGTAAGTAGCCATGAGAAACTAGGCATGCCTTCAGAACTGTGGGAACCTTCTTATGTTTTCTGCTTTCCCGGAGCTTCAGGAGTCAGGGACACCTGCCTCAGCTCCCAGAGACTCGCCCTCACTTCCTTTGTGACCTATCAGCAGTGTCCTGAGAGTCTGTCTGAGCCAAGTTCAGATTTCTCTAACATGCTCCTCACTTTTCTCCCAGCCTCTGTTCTCTGTCTGGTTTTAAACGCACTTCCACATTTTTGCACGTTTGTGATGGCAGCTCCACTTCTAGGTCCTGAAGTCTGTCTGACTTGTTTGTTGCTGCAGAGCTGTAGATGCTGACCCCCCATCTATACACATTGTGCTGCTACAGTGAATTAAAACATTAAAAAACATCTATATTTGGAAAAAATAGGGGCACCTTTCTTGTCCACTTTTTGAAATTAAAGATCAGAGTTGTTTTATTTGTACCACTCACCAGCTTCATGAATGTATTCTCAATTACACGGAGCTTACTTTGCCTAGTTGTTACCTGGTAGTTCAAACCATTTACCGTTTTTGGTGACCTCATAAGTCACAAGCCAGGGCAGATAGTATCATCAGTGTATTTGAAAGTTCACCGCAGAGATGATAGTAAGGCAGTTCTTGCACAGCAAATGTAGTTATCCTTGAAATTATATCTACATTTAAATCTTAGCTGTCACTTAGTAGCTGTTTGACCTTAGGAGATTATTTAACTTCATTTGTGAAGGACAATGTCTCCCCGATTCATAATGCAGGATGTTAGATTTAAATGAGAATGTTTAATAATGTATAAACCACATTGTACAGTAGTTTTTAATTCTGGTTAATGAATTTAAACCTAACTCATTTATACAAAGAAATGAATTGACAATTGCTTACCTTAACAGACTTGTATGCATATATTATATTCATTTAAAACATTTGTTACAATAAATTCCATTTATTCATTGGTTCAAAAAGGTTAAACCACTGCTGTTTGCTGGGCTTTGTGGTCAGGACTGTGGGTACATGAGTTAATAACAGTGCAGGTGACAGATTGAATGAGGAAGAACAACCTTCTTTTTCACAGGATGGATCTTCTCGGTAGACCCCACGTATCTCACACGAACAGTTCCTCCAGCACAGCATTTCTTTAAATCCACCTTTGATGTGAAGGGCTGTTGGGCTGGATGCCTGGGCTAATCAGCAGCACTGTGAACATGCCAGCCGCGGAACGAGGCATAATGCTGCCTTTCACGGGACCGAGGTCGGCGACTGCCAACCAGAAAGGCCACACACACTTCACCCAAATTTGACTATAATGCGATTTGCCTCCCTTCACATTTAAGTTTTCCATTTGCTTCAGAACAATAATCATATAAATCTCTTCGTGAAATTCAAAATTATAGCCTTGTTAGGTGGCAATTGGGATGTAGCCTGGGGGTTTTGATGTTCTATGACATAAAAAAACATAAATTGTTTCATTTAAAAACTTCCTGAGGAAAAGATCTTGGTCTTTGCTCTAGCTAGTCCATTTAGAATGTTTCCCTCACCTGATGTCCATTTTGCTAACAAAAGTCTGTAGGAAAAAATACGATCTCATGCTAACTTTCTGTATTTGTTTAAATATTGTTTAATATATTCCCTAATGGTAGCATAGGAATTGTCTTTTAGTCAAAGAGAATAAATTCAATATTGTTAATAAAAATAATTAAAGTGGTAACTTACAGCTTCATCTAGGAGTACCTCAGTGTTGCCGTACCCTGGGCTGGTGTGACCCTGCTCTCCATCACTGGTCACCTGCTGGTGGTTGCATTTGGGCCTTATGGGTTTAAATGCCACCTCCACGCCATCAACTCTTAAATAGACAGTCCCATGGCTCTGGCTTCTCTCGTCTCTCTAGACTCCAGACCTGCACATACAGCTCTTTGCTTGACATTGCTGTTTAAACAGATAGGCATGTTGACATCTCAAATTCAGTGTTTTTCAATGGAATTCTTTTTTAAATTTAAGACTATTGGGGGTACACATGTTGTGTTTACATACTTTGTTTTGTACAGACAGTCACAGTTGTACGCGTGCCCTTCACGCAGCGAGTATGCGCTGTGCCCAAAGATATACAGCTTGATTGTCATTGATATTTGCCCCCCTGTGTGCCCGTAGGTGTTGACCCATTAGTTCCAACCCGGTACTGAGTGTGTGTTTGCTCCCCCATTCTTGTGATGTTTCACTCAGAAGAATGGTGTCCAGTTCCACCCCGGTTGCCACAAAGATACTAGGTGGCCATTTTTATGACTGAGTCGTGCTCTATGGTGTGCACACATTACATTTATTAACCCTTACTGTGGTGGTGGACACTTGGGTTGTTTCTACATCTTTGTGATTGTGAATGTGCTGCTGTGAAGTGTCCATGTTATACAATGATCTTTTTTTCCTTTGGGCATATACCCCACAGTGGTATTGCTGGATCAAATATAGCGTCTACTTTAAGTCATCTGAGGTATCATCGTACAGTTTTCTGTAGAGCTTGTACTACTTTGCAGTCCCACCAGTAGTATATGAGAGTTCTTTTCTCTCCACATCCAAGCCAGTGTCTGCTGTTCTGGGACTTTTTAGCAGTAGTCCTTTGCATTGGAGTTAGGTGATAGTTCAGTGTGGTTTTGATTTGCATTTCCCTGATGGTTAGAGATGTTGGACACTTCTCATGAGTTTCTTGGCCATGAATGTATCTTCATTTGAAGTTTCTGTTCATGTCTTTTGCTCACTTTTTAATGGGGTTGTTTGGTTGTTTCTTGATGATTTGCTTGAGTCCTTTGTAGATTCTGGATATCAGTCCTTTATCAGATGTAACCCTGCAAATATTCTCTCCTACTTTGTGGGTTGTCTATTTGCTTTTTTGATTGTGTCCTTGGCTGTGAAGAATTATTATTAATATTTTTTGAGACAGAGTCTCGTGTTGTCACCCTTGGTAGAGTGCCCTGGTGTCACAGCTCACAGCAACCTCAGACTCTTGGGCTTAAGCAGTTCTTTTGCCTCAGCCTCCTAAGTACCTGGGACTATAGGTGCCCACCACAATGCCTGGCTATTTTTTAGACACGGGGTCTCACTCTTTCTCAGGTTGGTCTTGAACTCATGAGCTAAAGCAATCCACCCACTTTGGCCTCCCAGAACGCTGCAATTACAGGCATGAACCACCTACCCAGCCCTGTGAAGAAGCTTTTACATTTGATCAGGTCCCTTTTGTTTGTTTTTGTTGTTGCTGTGATTGCTTGTAGGGTCTTCTCATGAATTATTTGCCTAGGCCGACATCTATAAAAGCTTTCCAAGATTTTCTTCTAGAATTCTTATAGTTTCCTGGCTCAGGAGTAAGTCTTATCCATCATGAGTTAATTTTTGTGAGTGGTGAGAGGTACAGATCCTGTTTCATCTTTTTCATGTGGCTATCCAGTTTTCCCAGCACCATTTATTGAACAGGGATTCTTTTCCCCAGTGTATGTTTTTATCTGTTTTGTCAAAAATCAGATGAGAGTATGAGGATGATTTAATCCCGGGGATGTCTGTTCTGACCCACGAGTCTGTGTCTCTGGTTTTGTGCCTGTGCCTGCTACGTACAGCCTTATTTATGCTCTCAGTTTTCAAAGAAAAGAAACTCTTTCTCTTAGTCTTCCCATCTAGTCCATCAGGAAATCCTTCAGAGATGATCCAGGATTCTCGTTTTTTGCCTCCTTCACTGAAGCTACCATCATTCCTCACGTGGGCTATTTTAATGGTCTTCAACTAGTCTCTGCTGTACCAAGGCCTCCTAGCAGGTGTGTGATGGTTTTAGATCCCACCGTTTCACCACTTTGGTTTGCTACTGGCCTTTATGACTGCCCAGATTAGCAGGAAATACATGATGTCTTTTAAAATCTCCACAGATAAACGTCCATATGGGCAATGTCCCCTCATTCCACATTCGGGGTCTATCCCATGGAGAAAATTGCGGGTCCCAGCAATGTGTATCACAGAGCTGTTTATAAAAGAAAAAAGATGGAGAAAATATCAGCTCCAAATGGAGAATTGGTTGCATAAGTTGTGATGAAATAATAACACAAAGCCTTTTTTTATATATGTTGTTATTTCATGATGTAAACATTATACCTATAGTGGAGAAAATGTCCAGGAACAGAGTGAGAGTACACACACTGGTTAGAAGACTGTTTTGCCTTCTGTTGGGTGGAAAACAAACAATTTTGCTTTTTTTGTTTGTTTTTCTTTTATTTTCTAAAATTTCAAAATAAACTCTAGTAATAGTTAAAATTAAATGATATAAAATATTAATTTTTAGTTTAACTCAGTTATTTCAGATTGACTCACTGAGTGATTAATTTGCTTTCAGAATGTCTTGTTAAAGGGTGGCAGCTGCTCTTGAGGAACTTGCAGCGTGTTGGTGAGCTGTGGGGAGTGTAATGGACATAAACAGGATCACACTCCAGCTGGCAGTGGGGGCCCGAGTCTCTGAGGAGTATTGATAGTGTAGTAGGATTGCTTGAACTTGGAAAAGCCCTTAAAAAAGACAATAATTTCTAAATGAAATACTTACAAATATTTCCTTACATTTTTATAATACTTATTTAAGTTCTTTTAAAGATTCCAATTTTGATAGTTTATTTCTCCCTTCTTATAATGTATGATTTTAAGATGCTTAAACAAAATTATAAGATATTTAAATGTATATATTACCTATGTATTATGATTAGGAGACATTGGTGCAGTTTCTTAACCTAAAAATAATAAAGTTCCTTTACATCTGTTCCTGAAAATAAAACCAATTTAGAGTGTGCAATTTTATGTGCTTTTTGTAAGCTCAGTGTCTTCCTCCTGCTTGCCTCAAACCAACTTGTAAAAATGTTTGAATGCTTTAAGTAATTACCAATTTTACGGAGAACTTCTAGCTTTCTAATGATAGATTTTTTTTTAATGCAGAGAATAGCCTATGTCTCATTCTTTATCCAATATTAGGTATTGTTTTTGTTTTTCAACATTTTCTGAAAGCATTACCTGAGCTAGATAAAAGAATCATGGCAAACTGAAATAATTATAGGTATTTCCTTTTTTCCCTTGGTAAGATCATTCCTCATGAAATTGCATTAAATTAAAAGAAACCCTTATTTAGTGATTATGCTCTCATAAAAATGGAACGAGGGATCTAAAAAATTTCAGAGAAGTGCTAGAGGATGGGGAGGGTGTAGCTGATGCAGTCACAGAAGGTTCTGAGTTGCTGGGTTGTGTAGCACGAGGCGCTCACAGAGAAGGATGAAGCAGGAAGGCAATTAGCAAGGTCATGACTGCGAGTTGTCTGAGGACAGTGGACGCCCTTGGTGATGTCAATGAGGGGATTCAGGGAAAAAGAAATAAGCATTTATTGGATGCGAAACTAATACAGGGTATATATCTCAGATTAAATGTTATATGTCCTACTAATAAAATAGTGAGGATTTGTGGATTGAATTGCTAGAGTTTAAAGCTGGACTGCACCTCTTAGTTTTTTGATCTTAAACAAATGATTTGATCACTCTGAGCCTCGGTTTCCACATCTCTATATAAGCATAACAATACTTCTTCCCTAAGGGTGTAATATGGACGAAATAAAACCCTCATTCCAGAGCCCGTCACATATATCAATGAATTGGTTGTAATGTTCGTGGTTCACAGCTAAGTAATGCTGAGCTGAAACTTGAATCAAGTTCTATTCAAATGTGAACCCCATACATTTTCATTACCTTATATTTGACCATTCTGAAGTTGTTTCCATGTATATAAAGTGAGGATTGATAACAAATTACTTCAAGAGTTTATTGGTGAAGATTAAGAGTTTGACATATGTGAAAGTGCTTGATACCTTTTAAAGTGCCATGTAAGTGCTTGCCATATAACTTACTGCATTCTAGAGATCTTTCAAATATGGCTGTTTTGCTGAGTAATGAAACGCTTTTCTAAATCTCCTTAGACTACGAGGTCCTACACGCTGCATTTATGTAATAGGCATTCTACAGAAATGGACCAGAGAGTGTCATGTGTGAATCTCCAGATCAGATCTCTTTTCCATGCTGATGAGTCAGAGGCCACCCCCACCTGGGGAATCCTTGCGTCTGAAGTAACTTACCCTGGTTCAAAATAAGTGACTCATCAATATATTTTCTTTTTCTTTCTTTTTTTTTTTGAGACAGAGCCTCAAGCTGTCCCCCTGGGTAGAGTGCCGTGGCATCACAGCTCACAGCAACCTCCAACTCCTGGGCTCAAGGAGTCTCCTGCCTCCACCTCCCAAGTAGCTGGGACCACAGACGCCTGCCCACAATGCCAGGCTCTTTTTTTGGTTGCAGCCTTCATTGTTGTTTGGCGGGCCCGGGCTGGATTTGAACCCACCACCTTAGGTGTATGTGGCTGGCACCTTAGCCACTTGAGCCACAGGCGCTGAGCCCAGTATATTTTCTTAACATGAAAAACAGTATCTGAAGGATTTACTATGGATTTACTATGCAATTTTAGAATATTCTAATTATTTCAACCAATTGATACAAATAGGGGGCAACATCCTATCTGTGGGGTAAGTATTTAACTGAAAATTCTACTTTTAACCACTTTTATTATTAATGTTGTATAGTTACACATATTATGCTATTAATATGAGTCAACAGTAATACTTAAGACTATTTTCCTTATTTCAAAGTATTTTGATCATGTTTTATTTCACTTCTCAGACTGCACATGATTGTGTAGCAGTTTTCACCTGGCTGAGAGCATGGACCTGCTTCTCATCCTCTTGTGTATCCGTAAGAAGTATAACATGATGTTTGGATATGCAGAGCCACACGGTCGTCTAGTCAGTAAATTAACGTGTTCGTCATCTGCCATAGCTTCTTTTTTCATGGCAAGAACACCAAACATCTACTCTCTTCAAGAAACCCTAGAATAAAGTAACATGTTATTAACCGCAGCCCTCGTGGTGCATATGAAACTCTAGACTCTGTCCTCCTGCAACTTGGGGTCTTCCCACCCACACCTTCCCTGTGTGGGCTACTCCTGGTAACTGCCATTTTATTCTCTATTTCTATGTATTGACATGTTTTGAAAAAATTGGATGAAATTATGCAGTATTTCTCCTCCTGGGCCTGCCTGTGTCACTGGGCATGGTGTTCTCTGCTGTGGCAAATGGCAAAATCTCTTTATTAAGGGGCGTCATTAAGCCTGAATCGTATTTCATTCTTTCTGTCTCTCCCCCACTTCCAAAATTTCTTTATTCATTCATGCCTTGGTGGATGGCCAGGCTGATCACGTGCCTTGGGTATTATGGATAATCTGCAGTGAACACAGGCTGCAGAAGTCTTTACAAAATGCTGGTTTTGTTTCCCGTGGGTCATACACAGAAAATGGGTTTGGGGTAACACGGCAGTTCCAGTTTTTATTTCCTTAGGACTCTCCACACCGTTTTCCACAGAGGCTGCGCCAATCTGCATTCCCACCCACGATGCACAGACCCCTGCAACCCTTTATCACTTGTCTTTTTGTTAATAGTGATCTGAACAGATGTGAGTGAACATCGCACTGTGGTTTTGATTTCTGATTCCCCCATGGCTGGTGCTATTGAGTAACCTTCATATACTTGTTGATCACTTTCTTTTGAGAAATGACTACTTACATCCTATGTCCACTTTTAAATTAGGTTGTTTTTCTGAAATTAAGTTCCTTTTTTTTTTCTTTTGTTACTCAAGCTCAAATGAGGTTCGAACCCACCACCCCTGGTGTGGGTGTGTGGAGCTGCATGCTAACCACTGAGCTATGGCGCCCAGTTTGCAATTAAATTTTGCATGTTATTTATTTATTTTAGATATTAATCTCTATCAGATATATAGTTTACAATATTTTCTCCCAATCTGTGGGCTGTCTTTTCATTTTATTCACTGTTTTCTTTGCTACACAGAAGCCTTTAGTTTAATATGCAGCATAGCCCTAATTACTTATTTTTGATTTTGTAGCCAGAACTTTGGTGCGATGTCCATAAAAATTTCTGCCAAGGGCCATGTCAAGGAGCTCTCCCTATGTATTCTTCCAGGCCTTTCATGATTCTGTGTCACACATGTAGGTTTTTTATGCATTTTGAGTCAGTTTTTGTGTATAATGCAGGAGACTGTCCAGTTCCATCCTTCTGCTTGGGGATATTCATCTTACCCAGATATTTGTGGAACAGAATTTCCTTTCCCTGTTATGTCTTTTTTGTGCTCTTGTTGAAAATTAGTCGACTGTATACGCTTGTGGTTATTTCTGGCTTTATTATGCTCGATTGGTCTACACATCAGTTTTCAAGAGCACAGGCTCTACAGCAAGACTATCTGAGTACAAATCTCAGCTCTACTTGATTAAAATCCCTTCATTTCTCTTTCTTTCCCAATAATAAAAACATGTTGTAATAAGATCTAGCCCAGGAGTACATATTAAGTAGAAGGTTGACTGGGATATAGCTCATACTATAAAACTGTTGATTATTGTTATGAAATATTGTTGTTTGTATCACAATATTTTTTATAGTACTTTGTAAATTGTAGGTGATAATTTTTTAATTGATGAAATAAATTTTACTTCCTCCACATATTCACTTTGGTTTTTAAAAAATTAATAATACCATTAATGGTTTTAGCAAATGAGGTGTAGCTGTGCCATGCTCCTGACAATGCCTTTCTTCCAGTCGCCAGCATTTGAATGAGAACACAGGTGCAAATCTTTAAATCACGTTCAATAATAGCACATATGCTGAGGGTGATAGCAGAAGATCTGATGAGTGACCAGTAGTGACGCTGTAGATAGAAGCTGGGTGACTTAAATTCTCCTGACATGATGTGTCAAATACAGACCCAGTACATAACTCTCCTGCTAATTTTCCTTGCAATATTTGTTTAAGGCAAAAGCTATGTCTTATCTTTGAACTTGAATATTCAACACGTTTTCTAGATTGGAGAATCTCAGTGCCATCCAGAAGGTTTTGGTGTGGGGTGTGTGTGTGTTTGGACAGATATGAGCCTGTGGCTGGGGCTTCCAACCACTTGTCTAGAGTCTAGAGCAGGGGTCCTCAAACTTTTTAAACAGGGAGCCAGTTCTCTGTCCCTCAGACTATTGGAGGGCTGGACTGCGGGCCCCAGGACAAGTCGGCTGCCAAGCAGGACAGGCAGCGGTGGCAAAAACACCCGGCGGGCCGGATAAATGTCCTAGGCGGGCTGCATGTGGCCCGTGGGCCATAGTTTGAGGATTCTGGTCTAGAGTCTCCATCAACTCAGACAGTTTTTCCATGTATCTATATTTGTAGCTGTGGACACCTATAGCTTTCCTGTTCCTAGAATTTTTTATTGAGAATAATTTAGACTAAAGTCAGCAATACATTTAAGCACGTAACTTTAATGCTACCTGTCTGGTTCCCCAGCTCTGAAGAATCATGCAGTGGCCCTCTAGGTTGTAACCCTGTGCTGAGCTCTTCTCTCATGCCAGAACTTAGACATAAGTTTAGATGTCCCAGTGTCACCCTAGAGAAGTTTTAATCTGAGTTTGATCATGGGCCACTTTGAGACCTGA
This sequence comes from Otolemur garnettii, assembly GCF_000181295.1. Taxonomy (NCBI): domain Eukaryota; kingdom Metazoa; phylum Chordata; class Mammalia; order Primates; family Galagidae; genus Otolemur; species Otolemur garnettii. The sequence continues at coordinate 1,544,876 of NW_003852586.1, forward strand.
TGAGCCTGTGGCTCTGCCTCCAGAGTACGTGAGCACTCCATCACCCTAACATTGCCTTCCAAAGTCAGGGCTCAAAGATCCCTCAGTTTTCTTTTTTTTTTTTTTTTGTGGTTTTTGGCCAAGGCTGGGTTTGAACCCACCACCTCTGGCATATGGGGCTGGCACCTTATTCCTTTGAGCCACAGGTGCCGCCCATCCCTCAGTTTTCTTCACAAATTCCCCTCAAGTTAAGACATCCGGTTGCATTCAATTGGCTTTATTGTTTGAAAATGAAAATAGTGAATGTTGCATGAACATAAATCATAAGGAGAGAAGAGAAAAGGGTTGAATCTATGAAAATCATGTTTTCTTTTGACTGAAGGTGGACAAATGGCTGAAGGAGAGCTTGAAGTAGTCATTTGGTTTCAGCAAAACCTGTAAAAATAACAATAGTTTAGGAATTTAGTTCACAGTGTGTAAAAGTTGTCATGATGCGTAGGCGTCTATCAGCTTCCACAGCTTGACACTTAGGGCTGTATCCCAGCAGTTCATCAAGTTAAATGTTTAAAACTGGCATATAGTGAAACAACAGTGATGGACCTCACCTAAAATTCACAGAAGGCAAGTCCTTCACCTGCTTCTTCATACGGTGGTTTTAATTTAGAAATCTAAGCTCTTGAGTTTTACACAAATGTTAACTATCGACGTAATCATTACTGAACTGAAAACATAACCATGTGATAGTGTATTTTGGGTCAACAATATACACAAACACATATTTCATTACTTGCTTTCATGTTGTCAACATTCATTTTCTCAGATTGTTTTCTAAAATTTAATAAGCCAAATTTTTGGCTTATGATCTGTTTCCTATTTAATATTCTGTTAAATAGCAGCTCCATCACTCAATCACACGCTGGCAGTCTAAGGAAATCACAGCATTTTCTGTTTTTCTGTAAGTTAGCCCATTTGGACGTAGACAGCCTGGTAGTTGTGCTCTACTATCTGAAAGTAGACCTATTTGATGTGACTCTCACTTTGATTCGCCAGCTGTGACAATTTACTTAACATCTTTAGGCCTATTCTTTTTTATTCCTGGATTTGAGATAGTAATGAAATCTGTTGCATATGGTTGTGTAGGAATCAACTGCTGTGTTTATATACTCTCCTTATGGTTTGGTAAAGATGAACGTTACGGTTTGGTTAAAAACGAATGTTAATATTTATTAATTATACTTTACATTTTCAATACATTACACTTTGTGGATTGGTTGGTTTTAAAATTCTTTGACATATGCATTCTCACTGTAGCCTCATAGTGACAAAAATTATGAGAAAATAAAAATTCAGGAGAATAAGGGCCAGCCTATGATTACCAGGCGGGAAGATGGAGGTGGCCTCTCTGCTCTGATGCTGCCCCTATCTCATAGGCAGTTGTGTGGAGTTAGGTAAAAAAATGAGAAGCCACTCTGAGGGGCTGGAAACAGTTGTTTTAAAGAAATTCAAAATTTTGTAACTTTCTCTACAAATTATTTCACACCTTTTTGCCATTTTCTACTTCAGTAATCTTTCTCTTTAAGTTCTTCCCACAAGTTTCAGATTGTTTCAGACTCTGTCATTATCTGTTGATTCAAGTAATAAATAATAACATTTGCGTGGCATTCAATGCTCTTACAGACCCCTTTTATGCTATTTAGTGTTTTTCGTGTTAAGGTGTTATGTTAATAATTCATCTGTACACTATCTTAGAATAGGAGAAATTGGAGATGTCTCACATGAAGGATCCTTTCAGAAGATAATGTGTGAGGTAAAAGGATGCATAAGAAAAACATCATTCCCTCTCACTCTGTCCATACCAAAATGAGGGTTCAAGAGCAGTGTTATGAAATTAGAATTTATTTAGACTCACATTCTGTAGAGTTGGTTCTAAGAAAACTTATTTTTGAGATAAGAAAAGTCATAGAAGCGTTCCTTAGTGTTCTGCTCCGGGGCGACGGTCTACGTGTGGATAGGAATGGAATAAAACTAGTAGGTTCTAGGAGGGCTCCAACCTTCCTTATTTTCTTCATTTTATAAAATAAAATTGTTTTTTATTTCTTAGAACAAAATCTATTTTAGCAATGCTATAGTTCTACCAAATCAGAAATTTACGTACCCTATTTTACCTGCTCCCATTAGTACTATTTTAAAATTTATGACTATGTTGGTAAACCCGTGCTTCTTGTCTGGATTATCCATTTTATTTGTACTCATTTACCTGTGCTGTCTTCTTTGATACTTCCTTAGTGTTTTCAGGCCACATTAGCAGTGACAGTGACTGCAGCAGCCTCCAGGGTGTTTGTGACAGCAGACACTGAGGAAGCCTCTGGAGTGACAGTGACTGCAGCAGCCTCCAGGGTGTTTGTGATAGCAGACACTGAGGAAGCCTCTGGAGTGACAGTGACTGCAGCAGCCTCCAGGGTGTTTGTGACTGCAGACACTGAGGAAGTCTCTGGAGTGACCACGCTGGTTGCTGCTGGGTCAGTGGCAGGAATTGGTGTAGGTTCAGCAGTTGCAGTGGTGGTGATGGTGGGGGTGGTGGGGATGGGTGCTTTATGCTGAATTTTCCTTGGTGGAATGGCAATGAAGGATGCAGGTCTGTGTGGGACACGTGCCATGGTGGGTGCATGAATACTGGGCAGGGCTTGCCACTGGGAAACCTGAGCGTGTGGCTTAAGCACAACTGGTTTTGCATAATAAGTGTAAGGTATGTATGGCCTGTTAATCAGTATAGCCAGTCTGTGTCGATAGAAATAAGGCTCATAATGAGGATAGCTACTCAGCATATAATAAACTGGATCATAAGAAACTGTCTTCTGATTGAATAATCTTTCATTGTTCTCATGGCACTGCAAGAAATAAAATTATGCAGAATAGTATTATTACAGACCTGAATGTAGGGATATCTTAAATCAGCATATTCTAAAATAATATGGCATTTGATGTTGAGAAAGTACAATATTGGAAGTATTATATTACTTTTATTATATCTTATAAAATTATATAACACAATTACATTATTTTACAAAGTATGGATTTACACATTTCCCTTTTATTTCATGATTTTCCATATTAAAAAATATCTTCAATACTATAAAATTTTTGCTTATTTTCTCCAAAAAATGTTTGCTTCAAACACATTAGATGACACATCCACGGTATAAACCATATTGCTTAGAACTTGCCACATATGATGTGTGATTCAGATGTTGGGCATTCTAAGTTCAGACACTAAAATAACCCCAGGGAGAACTCTGACATATTATCCACATGCACACCACGCAGACACACGTGATCACACACAGTCCCAGACACACGTGTGTTCTCACCACATGCACACCACTACAGACACACGTGATCACACACAGTCCCAGGCACACGTGTGTTCTCACCTCATGCACACCATGCAGACATATGAGATCATATGTGTTCCCATGCACACACGTGTATTCTCACCACACGCATACCATGCAAACACACGTGATCACACACATTCCCATGCACATGTGTTCTTACCACACTCACACCATGCAGACATACGTGATCGCACACATTCCCATGCACATGTGTTCTCACCACACGCACACCATGTAGACACGTGATCACATGCATTCCTAGGCACACATGTCTTCTCACCACACACACCACACAGACACGCGATCACATGCATTCTCATGTACATGTGTGTTCTCACCACGTATGTGTGGTTTCTCATAGATTTTATTAATCTAGAGATGAGCCTAAAGGCATATTTGTTTTTTTCTAAACTGATTATAGCAGAATGGTAAAATAATGAGATGTGAAGCAATTCCTGTATTTAGATTTTGGATTTTCTTTTCAGTATAATTTCTCTACAAAAGATCAGATAGGGAGTTTTCTGTTTTTATTTTCATCTATTCTATAAATTGCATTCAGCCATAAAAATTTGTCAGTGGATCTTTCCATATGAATAGAAATAAATCAAGAATATTATATGCCAAGCAAGAATTTCTCATGAAAGGAGATATACTGAAATGTATTAAAACATATTTGAGAAACAAAATGGGAAGTAACAATGCAGGTGTATGAGGAGTTTCCAAAGAAGAGTCAGAGAGGGAGCCTTTCCTGAGTCTTCAAAAGTGGACAGGAGAGATATTAAGCTTTACATTTGTTTTCATTTTTTCCCCAATACTAAATGCTGAGAGAGTTTTCTCATGTTGTGAAAAGTACATAAAAAGCAAAGATATGTGACTGGAGTTTATAGTAAAACCAGGACTTGGGGCTGAACATCAAGGTTAGTTCATATTATTTGTTGCAGAAGTCATTTTTTTACCAAGACATAATTAGATTACTTTACGGAATATTAATACCTAGTTTTTAGGCAGAAGGCTAAAACTCTGTAGAACATTATATCTTGGAATCCATCCCTCTAATAGGAATAATCAAGGTAAACTTACTGCTGGTTTTTCCTGGTTTTGCACCTCTGCAGCCTGGGAATTAAAAGAAAAAAGTAATAATGAGAAATAAGAAATAAAAAAGGAAACCAGACTTGTCTTCTTTTGTTTTGGCTTAAAAAACTTTTGCATTAGAAAGTTAAAAACAAAACTTTTTGTTTTAATTTTCTTTCTCACATTCTTTTGAGACAGAGTCTCCTTCGATTGCCTGATTAGAGTGCAATAGGGCATCACAGCTCATAGCAACCTCATGTTCCTGGGACCAAGTGATCCTTCTGCTTCAGCCTCCCTGGTAGCTGGAACTGTAGGTGCTCATTACCATGCCCAGCTAATTTTTCTACTTTTTTACAGAGTCTTGCTATGTTGCTTGAGCTGATGTAGAATGCCTGGCCTCAAGTGGTCCCCTGTCTTGGGCTCCCAAAGTGGTACAGTCCCAGAGGATTACAGACATGAGCTGCCTTGCCTGGCCTCATTTTAATATTTTAAAGTAACGATTATTTAATCTAAGAAGTCTGTGAACTACTCAAGAAGCCATAGTAATCTTCTGAATAAAATAGTAGTAGTGGACTTCATGTTTAAATTGTCTTTAAAGATTACCACCTAAAAAGGAAAATTCACTGTTAAAAATAGTCTGATCATATGACCACTTGCCAACAGATAACACATATTTGCTTAAATGAAAACTATGAATAAACTATGTTCAGTTTGTACTAAATATACATTGTTAAAAATTAGAGAAGCATTGAGCATTTTTTTTTTTTGGGTCCCACATCATGGTGATTCGTGATATTACTTAGGAGGCTTAAAATATCGCCTTTGCAGAGTCTTATAAGCTTACTATATAAATGATGGTGTTTTCAAAATTTTCTTCCATTTGCTTTTATAATTCTTTTCTTTATTCTAGATTGTAATATACATAGAGAATTAGGAATAAGGAAACATTTTTAAAAACTCACCAAGGTTTTATAAACTTTGAGATGAGAATATTAAATATTCTTAAAATTACAGTTATAGTTAAATATATTCATATATATATGGATATAAAATGACTCGAGAAATGTTTTGGAAAGTTTGGGTATGGAAAATCAGAAATTTGAAAGGGGAATAAAACTCAGAGTGTGGTGAGACAAAGACTTATTATTTTCTGAATATATTTATTCAGTTTCGAATTTAAAGAAGTAGTATGAATAATATTATCAAAAATATTGACAAAGTAAATACTTTAAAACAATATCAACCTATATTATGTAGGCATGACCTATACCTATACTTTATTTAAGTAAATACTTAAAACAGTATCAACCTATATTATGTAGGCATAACTTACACCTATACTTTATTTAAGTAAATACTTAAAACAATATCAACCTATATTATGTAGGTATAACTTATACCTATCCTTTATTTAAGTAAATACTTAAAACAATATCAACCTATATTATGCTTAGGTAAACTTTTATTTTTTTTTTTGTAGAGACAGAGTCTCACTTTATTGCCCTTGGTAGAGTGCCTTGGCTATTCTCTTGCCTCAGCCTCATGAGCAGCTGGGACTACAGGTGCTTGCCACAATGCCCAGTTATCTTTTTGTTGCAGTTTGGCTGGGGCTAGGTTTGAACCCACCACCCTCAGTATATGGGGCTGGCTCCTACCCACTGAGCCACAGGTGCCACCCCTAGGCAAAATTTTTTTTATCTAAAAATCTTGTCCTGATTTTTGACAAGAAAAATGATTATTTCTTCATTTATCTCATAGTTTTTATACTTACATTTTTATAGTAAAAATTGTGTCATGAAATGTTTATTCTTTATTGTTACCTGTTTAGGGTAAAGTTTTTAACTATAAATAGATGAATAACATTTGTAAGCCAGTGATGCCAGTGGCCTTTGTCATAGTTTGTGTTGACTTTCTAAGACAATCTTTCAAAAATGAGATTGTTCAAGGGCAAAAATTCTTTGATAGGAATTATCAAATTGTTGTGCAGAAAAGTTGTGCCAACTTATAAGGCCACCAATAGGCTGTGAGTTTGAGTAGTTTATCATATAATTGCTAGTAAAAAGTATTATCTTAACTATTTTTAAGACAATAGGGCAAAGCAATAAATTAGCACATAAAACATGGTGTCTCAGTGTTGTTTTAATTTGTGCAAATTTGACTACTCATAAGGTTGAGTGGTAAAATCAATAACTTCAGTTTTTCTTCTGTATTATCTTTCAAGTCCACCTGGCTCGAAGCCTCTATGAAATGTGGAGTGTGTGGGTGAAGTAGACTCACATAGCTCACGAAGAGGCAGCACAAGAGCAGGTGGCTGAGGGTCATTCTATGATGTAACCCTTAACCCCTGTCACTCAAAGGGAAAACCCACCTCCTACATGGGCAGGTGGCCACTGAAAAATGGAATTCCGATGAATAAATGAGAGAAAAGAAATGTAAGAATCATAGCAATTTAAACTCTTTAAAAGTAATTTTGACTCCAGGAATTTACCTAATAGAGTTTTTTAATAGGTGTTAACATAAAGGCAAGCCTAAGCTTAATAATAAACCAATCATGAAACAAGGACAGGTGCCCTCCAGAATTCTGTCTCACAGGAGGACGTAGGTGTCATCTATGTTTTCCTCCTTTTTGCTGTTGGCAAATATGGTGCCAGGAGTTCCCAGATGAACATGAAAATGACACATGCTGATAGCCAAAATGAGTCAAAAATTGAAGGAAAAGAAACCGCACCTTTTTTGGTGTGAAGACCTTAAAACATAGTGTGTAATTATGGCTGGGCACGGTGGCTCACGTCTGTAATCCCTCATGCTGGGAGGCCAGGGCAGGTGGATTGTTTGAGCTCACAGGTTTGAGACCAGCCTGAGCAAGAGAAAGACCCTGGCCTCTAAAAATAGCTGGGCGTTGTGGCAGGCACCTATAGTCCCAGCTACTCGGGAGGCTGAGACAAGAGAATTGCTTGAGCTCAAGAGTTTGAGGCTGCTGTGAGCTGTGACACCACAGCACTCTACTAAGGGGGACAAAGTAAGACTCTGTTTCATAACAAACAAACAACCAAACAAACCAAAAAAACACTAAACATAGCATGTAATTCAAGATAATGCCTGCAAGCTGTAGAGTTACATGCCTTAAATCCTTAGGACAGGGAAAAAAAGTCAGTCAGCCCACACAAGAGGGAAGACCCAATGCAAGATAAACTAATAACTCGGGTGTAAAGGGACAGGGCTCAAGGTCTTTGAAACTGGTGGGCAAGGTTGACCAAGCTCCTAATCTTTTGAGGAAGTAGTTCCTAAAGGGATTGGAGTCTGGATAAGACAGAAATTTAAATAAAATAATTTCTGATCCTGGACTTTGATTTCCGTTATTTATTCTTTATGAATTATCTTTAGAATATTTTGTAATTTTATGTGTAAAATAGTTTCAGAATTGTTTATTTCCCAGAATGCATTTTCTCTATAATATGAAAATTTTAAAGATTTTGTAGATATAAATGTGATTTCTTTCTTTTTTTCTTTTTTGAGACAGAGTCTCACTTTGTTGCCCTGAGTAGAGTGCTGTGGCATTACAGCTCACAGCAACCTCAAACTCTTGGGCTTACATGATTCTCTTGCCTCAGCTTCCTAAGTAGCTGGGACTATAGGCACCTGCCGCAACACTCAGCTATATTTTTGTTGTTGTTGCAGTTGTCGTTGTTTAGCAGGCCCAGGCTGGGTTCCAACCCACCAGCTCCAGTGTATGTGGTTGGTGCCCTAGCTGCTGAGCTACAGGTGCTCAGCCATAAATGTGATTTCTTAATTCATAGGAACAAAATGGATATCCAGAGGAACATGACTTTAATTTTATACTGGAAATAAATATAAAAATAAATTTACCTTTAAGGTCATATAACACTATACAGCTATTTTGTTTTATGAAATGTAGCTATATTTAGGAATTTGTGTAACTAGAGTCCTTGAATACAATTTTCTTAAGGTCAATATGAATTGGTTATATGAAATAAACTCACCAAAAAGGGCAGGGTTAATGCCAGGACATTCACCACTAGAAGAAAATTCTTCATTATTGCACCTAAAAATAAATTGAAAAGAATTGAAAGAATTGTCTCTAACAATCGAGGAGTGTTTTGGATTGAATGTCTGCATTGGTTAAAAAAATACACATATATATTTACAGGTAGATTTAGCCAATGTGAAACGTCTAATTTAACAGAAATACTAAGAAACAAAATTTGGAGTAAAAATTTCTTCAATTTAATTTTTGACAACAATAGTGGAATTATCACTGCGGTTTAATTACTTACTCATTTAACATAGACCAAGAACTCACAAAGAATAAGGTGCTCTGCCACATGTTAAGATCACCAAGGTGAATCTAATATAATTATGTAGCATCAATTTAATAAGCTGAGTTTGTATCCACTTTTTTTGGTAATAGATGTCCTATTAAATAGCAACTAAATAACACAGTTTCTACACATGTAGGTCTAGAAATCACAGTGCGTTTCCCCCGTTTTCCACCAAGTTGGGCAGCCCATTTGGAAATAGGTGCCAGGTTGGAAAGAGAGTGGCCACACCCACGAATGGCTGCGAGGGGAAACCAAGGAGGAAATGTCACCAAAATGATCTTCTGCCCACAGGAAGGTTCAGTTAAAAGAATCAGCAGGATTCTTCGTGTAGAAGATGGGACCTGCCTATGCAGAGTTCCATAGAGAGAAAAACAT
>NW_003852586.1:1554794-1559376 GCF_000181295.1 Otolemur garnettii
CTCAGAAAGGCCTGCAGGGTGTCCCAGCATGGAAAATAACTTCCGTGGAGTCACATTTGAACAGCTGGAGCAAACTCATGTTCCTTATTAATTCTTTCCTGGCTAATTACCTTTTAAGACTGTAGACTGGAAATCTTTGTATGGTGAATCACAGGCTTCAATTCACAAGAAATAATAAAACACAAACACAACAGAAAATATTCTGTAAAATGATACACCCCTCCCCTTTTTAGCATAAACAGAAATCAGAGGTAAGACGATCTGTGTGAGCTATGGAAACCATTAGTGCTTGCATTTTGTCTTCATTCCTGGGTAAGAAGAAATAATTTGTGAAATGGTAGAACTATCTAGTTCTCATGAGTATGAGAACAGTAGGTGTTGAAACAATAGTTATATTCCCTTACATTCTGCCCATTAGGGGAAAGCTTACCAACCCCTGGGTGACGGGCTCAACTATAACTTGAACTTTAGCTAACAAATGCAAACAATTTAACCTACTCATTTATACCTCATAATATTCTAAAATTAAAAAAATTCAGAAAGATTTCTCATTCTGGTAAAAAATAAAGCAATAGTTATACTATAATGAAGAAAATTATTACTTTTAGGGAAAAATAAAATTTGAAAGTAAGGGGTCAGTTTGGATTATTATTATGGGTTCAACTTTCTGAAAAGCTGACTCTTCCAATTTGTCTGTGGGAATAGATTCATGGTCTTAAACACCTTCGCATTAGAATTCACAATGTCTTCCACAATTTAGCCGGTATCAAACCTTGACTTTGCTCCAAAGCAAGTTGAAAGTAAATGCGCTCATAATCCCCTCCAGAATCTAAGATTTAGGTTAGAAATTAATATTAAAGCAGTGCTAGGACATATTCAAGGTTAGCGAATAATAAAGGCTGAAAGAAAGAAAGGAGGAGAAGATGCCTCAGCTGAGCCCGTGAGGAGGACCCACTCTCCGGGCGCTTGGTCACCTCACCTCTCCTTGTGCCTGTCAAGTCTTCCTTGGCAGAGGGTTGAGTTGGCCTGTCAGCCGCAGAGAAGCCCCGAGGTAAACAACTGCAGACTAACTAGAGAGTATTAGTACCTCCAGTCACGCTGTTCTACTTCCCTCCTACTTTTACCCAGTAAGATGATGACTAAAAGGAAATCTTTGATGACAGCAGGGTCGGCCTTTGGCAATCTTAGTGAACAAAATGCAGAGGGGGAAATAGAATTGTGATTCATAAAGCCCAAAAAACAAAACAAAACTGTTGGTATCATTTTTCCCCCACTGATGAACTCTACCATATATTTAAGAAAGAAGTAATACAAAATTTGCACAAATTCTTCCAGAAAATTGGAGAAGAAAGCATAGTTTCTAACTCATCCTATGATGGATAGTATTATTCTTTTTTTAAACAATTGCATCTTTTAAAATGATGTTTTTTCCTTTTCTATAAAAGAATACAGAATATTTCTACATGTATGTATGTATTTCTAGTCAACTAATCTTATGTACTTGAATTTAAATATTGTTCAGATGAAAAATAGCTAGTTATAAAAATTTCATGCTTTCAGTCTTTCTTTTTAGCTTAAGAACTTGATGTCAAGTCATCCTACCTCTAATACGGGCTGTGGTTGGTCTCCATTACAGAATCACACCTATTGATTTTTGAAAGTTAGAAAATTCACCACCCCTTGTACCCCAAAGCAGTTCCTTACAAGTTAATTGTATAGTGAAACATTTTAACCGATGTAAAGGGGGAGCCATGGCTTGTGTCCCCAGCATGCATTTAATGCTCACTTACTGATTGATTAACTTCTTATGAACAAACTTTTTAGCATTTAAAATTTCAGTAATATAGGTGAACAGTTCTGGATGTTCACAGCAGGGTCAGCTCTGAACCTAGAATTTAATATGAATTATTGAGATGGAGAATTTTTCTTTTTTGAGGAAGCTCATTCTAACTTAGGGTATAAATAATAATAATACCAATATGGTAGATATTTGGGCTAAATATGGAAAAACAAAAACTTTGCTAGGATAATTTAGGAAAAATATTTTCTTTTACTTGGATTTCTCTAAGAGTAAGGTTAGCTATGATTTCATTTTGGCTTAGAGGTCTGGCCAGTTGAGGTATTTACAGGAATTAATGTAGGACTGCCAGAGACAAGCCAGGCACAATATCAGCATTGTAGTTATTTCTACATTCCTGTCCATTTCTGAGAAGTGTTTCATGTCTTGGAAAGTCAGGAACAGTGTGTTGATCCTACAATACTTACTCAGACTGCACAGAACAAGCTGAGCTTTCCTGCTTCTCAGAACAGTTGCTCACTGCCGTTCAAGGGGAGATGGCAGTTTTAAAACTCCTGAAACAGCTGCCCTTCTCTCTGAGCTGTCCAGCCCATGTGTCCCTCTGATGGTCAGGTGCATACCGAGAATGTTATGGTCTGGTCAGTCCTTGCATTTTGAAGGTGCTCTCTTCTACGTGGTAATTTCTCAGCCACTGGTTTGGAATTGTAGGAATGGCATCAATTCTCAGTGGAGTAATTAATTCTTTTATTCACAAGGACCAGAGATTCAGAACACTTTTGAAAACATTGTTTTAGCAGGAAAATATGTTTCAAGAGCACCTGGGAATGCTAGGAATCTTTCTCCCCCATTGAGAGACCAACATTTTTATAGAAAGAGTGCTGTCCATTTGCTTCAAACACTGATCTGGCTCTCGCTGGGGCTTGGCCAGGGGACCCTCTGAACACCATCCTCACTCCAGCTGAGGTTTCAGGCATTAGGATAAGTCAGAAACCAAGGCAGGCAGACATTTCTGTTCTGTGGAGCTCCTAGTCTACTGTTTGGGTCAGGGTTAGGGTTAGGTTAGGGTTACTAGTGACATTGGACATTCCCCACGTGTACTTGTCATTCTAAGGCAATTTTTTCTGCGTAAGTGTGGTAGATGACAATGTACTCTGTGATGGGGGCATCCACAAGCTGTGTGTCTTCCAAAGAAGAGCAGAGGGAGCAGCAGAGGTCCTGTGCTCTGAGCTCTCCCACTGAGCTGGCACCATGCTGGGCAGGCCTCCACACGGGGTGTTTGTTATCTGAACTAGCTCACCAGCCCTGGTCCAGCCATGTGCTCAGAGCTCACCCTGCTCCTAGAGCAGCCCCGGATTATGGGGAGAAGACAGGCAGGCTCCAAGTCAGCCGCAGCTTCCTGTGTTCCGGTCCTGCAATGGGCACGTGCAACCACCTTCCGCCTCCCCCCACCTCCGACCCCTCCTCACCCTCGTTCACACTGCCAGGCTCGGTGTGAGGAGCCCTGGGTGCGAGGGGTCACATTTCAAGCATTGTAAAGAAATTTACAGGGAGTGACATGATGATTATTAGTGATGTGATGATCATTAGTGACGTGATGATCATTAGTGATGTGATGATCACTAACTTGTGCTCTTTTGCTGGTAACAGATTATTTTGCTAGTGTTTTCACTTCCAATACAGCCTTCATCTCCGCTTTCTCTTCCTTTGATGGTGTTCACATGGGTGTGTTTTTTTCTCAGCCACTTCGCTAGTAGCAGGCTGATCTCCGTGCTCTCCTGTGTCACTGGAGCACGGTGACGGTGAGAGCAGTTGCAGTGTACATGACCAGCACGCCTTTCAGTAGGAGCAATTACAAAGGCATCAGAACATTGATGTTTCAGTGCAGAAATCAGGATTACCTTCACATTGAAATAAAACATGAAGTGTCAGAGGGAAATGTCAGAGATTTCAACTGCCAAATTCAGTACTTATGGAAATCAGACATTTCGTACTTAACCCATAGTTTTGAGTAAAAGATGTGACTGTTACCTTGGCCTTAGCCACATGGAGGTCACCGTCGACCTGGTTGGCTCTTTTAAATGCCGTGACAGGAATGAAGTAGGAAATCTGTTTGCTCTGAATCATGTCCCTAGCTGTGAAGAAAATTTTAATCTAATCAAGTCCTATTTATTTGTTTTATTGCTGTAATTGCCACTGAAGCCTGAACGCACATGTGGTGAGAATAAGACGGACGTGCAGGTGAGGGTGGATGTGACTCAGCCGCCCTTGTGGGTCTGGTCGGTTTGGGTCCTGTCTGACCTTGACCCCCAGGATCCCATCCTTGCTATTTTGTAAATTTAGCTCCCACCCTAAAGATGTCCATCTTGAATAGTTTAGGTGGATTGATTTAGAAGATTAACTTTAAATTAGAATGTTGTTAATTGTTTATGGGTCATGGGTTCTGCTGATTATTGTTTAAGATAAGGGTTAACAAGGTCTTCACTTTGAACTTAAATGTATAAAACTGTAATGTTGGAAATGGAAGAACAGAAAAGTCCTGGGAGGATACTCTCACTGTGCTCCAGAATCCCAGCCTTCTGACAAAGTCTGAGGGGCCCGTCCCTGTCTCTGCATATTGGCTGACAGTGGCAGGTGGCCAGATCCTGTTTCTCTGGTAATAGTGTTAGCCACACCTGTCCTGTGTGCCTGAGCCCTTCACCTATCCCACACCTGTCCTGTGTACCTGAGTCCTCCACCTGTCCCACCCCTGTCCTGTGCACCTGAGTCCTCCACCTGTCCCACCCC
>NW_003852586.1:1561133-1563928 GCF_000181295.1 Otolemur garnettii
CCCCCGCTCCGTCCTGTGCACCTGAGTTCTCCACCCTTCTCATCTTGCCTTCTGTATCCAGCCATGGACAGGTCACTTCTTGGTTCTCTCCGTAGTGCCCTTTTGGTTTCTCTACTTTGACTCATATTGTCTTATAGTTATAAAAATGTTATTTTTGAACATATATTTTATTTTATTTACTCCAGCTTAAAATCTTTCCATGGGTTCCTATAGCACTTAAAATATGTTCGGAACTCCTGACCAGGACCTGTGCGTTCCTGAGTGATTTAGTCTTTCTCTACCCGCTTATCTCTCATCTTATGTCCCACGACTTTTTCTCTGCCTGTGTGCTGGCTTCGATGACTTCTCTCTTCCTAAAATGTGCCAGAGTCTCTCTCTTTCCACTTCCACTCCTGGTCCCTGAGATGTCATTACCCCGATTCCCACTAATGTCTCCTTTATTATTCAGGTTTCGGCTGAGATGTTTCCTTTTCAAAGAAGCTTCTCATGACCCACATTCTAAATAGTCTTTTCCTCTTCTTTGTCAGGGTACTATTTTACCTCTTGTTTTCTTTAAAACATAATAGGAAAATTTAAAAATTTAGGCATACTGCTTATGCCCACTTAGTATTCCCTGTATTGTTTCACTGTACAGTAAAGTCCCCCAGTCCCCAAACCTACGTCTGTCACCCATTAGATACTCAAATACATGGTGGCCGTACAGTTCATGTGCAATTAAAAATAATGCACAACTTAAAATAGCACATGAACTTCACGGCCCCCTGTTTTGTTGAACAGATGATTAACTGTCTGAAGTACTTATCTGTCTTATCCACATTACTGTGTCAAAATTTCAGTGGTAGGCTTGTCCCTGGATACCTACATAGCTACTGAGAACCTTCATCATTTTTTATGCAGATGAAAGTTTTGGAATCCCTGCTTTATTCTGGTGGAGGTTAAAACCTAGTCAAGAAGAACTTGTGAAGCAGCAGGCATCCGTCTGCTGCCCTGGAGTTGTGATCTACCTCATGGAGGGGCTGGTCTGTGTGGCTGGGCGATGGATCTGTCCTCCTGTGAGTGCGTTAGACCCACCTCCCCCGCCTCTTGGAGAAGCTGGTCTCTGCCTGTTCTCGCATTGAGAGAAAATGCAATGGGAATGCAGTGTGGCTTCTGCTCTGATTTCGTTCTCATACTTAAGTCTTGGATACTTGGGGGAAACTAGAGTTTTCTTAAGCTACTGTGGGGAGGGACCCTGGAGCCATCAGGCGCCTCCTCCCTTGGGGTCAGCTGCCTTTAGCTGCCTTGGTCTGACCCTGTGCATTTGGACATAGATTCTGGAGAAATCTGTCTTGGCTACATTAGCTGTTCTCATAAGAAAATAAGTCATCAGGTTAAATATTTTTTGTATATCTGTGAAAAATTAGCAGTAACGTTTACTAAACAAAATGTTCAGTTATTTGTTGCCTCTCTGTGGCTTCTCAGGTCCGAGTTTGTTCCTAAGGTTAAGAGAACTTTATATACTTACCAAAAATAGATGCTAAAGTATTTTTTTTTTCATTTTTTTGCCCTTTGTCTTGGCCTAAACTAAATGTCATTAAAAATACATATTACAAATAAATAGAAATAAAAATTAAAAAATAAACCAAAATACTAATTTCAGTATAGCATTTCTGTACCCAGTAAACATGTACTAAGCATCTAATCTGTGTGTGTCTACCTGTCAACAATCTGTTTCTCCATTAAAGTTCATCTCAGAGTTACCTGTGGGACATTTTCTAATTTCTATGGACAGAACTTGTTTCTCCTCTTCTTGAAAATAATCAAACTACAAAACAAAACAAAACTCTATGTATACTTTAATGGAGCACTTGTAATACTTTTTGAAATTTTATGCATATTAATCTCCCTTTGTTAGACTGTAAGGTCATCAGGATGAAAAAACAGTTTTGCCCCATTCTCCAGTGTCCGCAGAGTAACTGACATCAGACAAGTGCAGCCTTGTGCCTCGCGCTGATGTTGGGTCAACACTGACCACACACACGGTCAGTGTGGTCCTGAAATTGGTCCTGAAACACTGCAACAGGGCTGAACAGGCCCTGTAACTAGTAACACCTGGTGGTCTCAACCCTGTGTAGGCCTGGCCTAATGGGGGTGTTTGTGGCTTAGTTTTAAACAAAGGCACAAAAAGATAGAACTTAGAATGAGAATATAAAGAAAGAAAATATTTTTGTACAGCTATGCAGTGTTTGTGTTTTTAGTTAAGTTAGTTATTACAAAGAGTCGAAAAGTTAAAATGTAAAAGTTCACAGAGTAAAAATGTTGCAATAAACTAAGGTTAATTTATTATTGAAGAAAAAAGATGTGTGTATAAATTCCACATCAGCTAGGTGCACAGTGTTTGTGAAGCTTGCCGCGGTGCGCAGCAGTGCGGGGCCTTCTCATGCACTCACCAGACACTCACTGAGCCACCAGAGCGTCGTTCAGGCCCACAACCCACTGTGCACAAGTGCAGGTCTTCTCTATCATAGTTTTAGATGGCCTCTTCTGTCCTCACTATTCAGCACAGGGCAGTTCTGTACAGATGCTATTCTGGAAGTGGCTGGTTCTGCTGTGTAGCCTAGGAGTGTGCACGCTGTGCACCTGTTTGTGTGAGTGTGTGCTGTGACCCGGCTCTGCCATGTAGCTTAGGTGTGTGCAGGCTGTGCACCTGTTTGTGTGAGTGTGTGCTGTGACCTGGCTCTGCCGTGTAGCTCAGGAGTGTGCAGGCTGTGCACCTGTTTGTGTGAGTGTGCTGTGACCCAGCTCTGCCATGTAGC
>NW_003852586.1:1564518-1565526 GCF_000181295.1 Otolemur garnettii
CACCTGTTTGTGTGAGTGTGCTGTGACCCCAGCTCTGCCGTGTAGCTCAGGAGTGTGCAGGCTGTGCACCTGTTTGTGTGAGTGTGCCGTGACCCAGCTCTGCTGCATAGCCCAGAGTGTGCAGGCTGTGCTCCTGTTGGTGTGAATGTGTGCTGTGACCCCACAGTGACTTATACTCCAAACACATCCCTGTCATGAGCACTGCATGACTGTGTCCCGTTGTTAATGGCTGAGTAAAATTAGAGAAATTGTATGGGAGACATGTAGGTCCTCCCTTCAGGGAACTGACAGAATAATGGAATTGAATTTAGCTCTTTGTTTTTCTTCTCCATGAAATCCTCTTTCAATGATTTATATGAACTCCACATAAATCTGGTATCTACTGTCTCTACAGATGATTATATTTTAAAATAGCATTGTGTGTTTGGGACTACACTAATTTTATCAACTGTTTTAAATGAAGGGGATTGTTTTGTGGTCGTTTATCTTGGGAAACTAAAATGATTTTTTAAACTGGTATTTCCCAGAATGTTATCTTACATATGTACAGTGGGAATTCCCAAGAGAGATATTTTGAAGATGAATGTGGGGGGCATCTGGTGAGATCAATGCTGCACTGTACCCACAAACCACACTAGACTATCAAGGAAAATGGAGCTTCGATTGACAGGATTAATTGAAATGATTCTACCTATACAATATTTAAAACTGTCGGTTACTGGGATGATGTTGTCTAGATTTACTGGGGACTGGCTGATTGCTTATAATAGAATATATTTTCCTCACAAATCCAGTAGTTAAAAGCAAATGACAGGTTTTTTCCTCAGTAAGTTACAATTATGTAACATGAGGTGGATAAAGGAAATGTTCTAAGCTGAGAGTTCAGAGATATGTCAAAGTCTTTAATTAAGACGGGGGTTCAGGGCTCTGCTCGCCTCTGTTGGGGGTTCAGGGCTCTGCTCGCCTCTGTTGGGGGTTCAGGGCTCTGCTCGCCTCTGTTGGGGGTTC
>NW_003852586.1:1565546-1568639 GCF_000181295.1 Otolemur garnettii
GGGCTCTGCTCGCCTCTGTTGGGGGTTCAGGGCTCTGCTCGCCTCTGTTGGGGGTTCAGGGCTCTGCTCGCCTCTGTTGGGGGTTCAGGACTCTGCTTGTCTCTGTCCATTGTGCTCCTCTTACTCCCTGAGGCCACCTTCTCCTGGTCATACAGTGACCTTCAAGGTAAGGACAGAAATCAGTCCCTACAAAATTAATGTACCAAATTATATGAGGACTACTCGGTCCTCTTGCCGTCTTGTTCATTATTTTAACGGGATCACTGACTTTGATAGCAAGGATGCATATTTAACGTGTGAGAACCTTCAGTCCCTAGGAAGACCCAGGGGACAGCAGTTCCCCTGCTTAGCTCCATGGGGCTCGTTAGGCTACGTGGAGTCGTAGCCAGTTTATGGTGAATGATGCGGAATTCCTGTCACTGATGTTAAGGGACTCAGCTTTAAACACCTTAAGCTTGTGGGGCATAAACGTAATCTTTGTTCAAAGAGAATTTTCTAATTTCCTGATAATTAACTTGAGGAGACAAAGCCGTCTCTGTGCCCAGTGAAAGGCTCATTGTGCAGTGAAGTCCTGGGGCTCTGCCCCCAGCGGCGGGACGGCCCTGTCCCTGCTGCCTCCTGCCTCTTCCTTCTTCACGGTTCGCTTCTCAGGTGTTCATCAGAGGATTTTTGGAAATCAAGAAATCAGCTTCTCATGTTTACTAAGGAGGATCATTAAGGACACCGACTAGAGGATACTGCACGCTGCTTTAACCACATTTATTTTTCTTTTAGTAACAAGGATGTTGATTCTTCATGGAGGTGCTCATGTTTAATTTTACAGTGACCTGAAATAAATGACAAGCATGTGGTCATTAATCTCAGTGGATCACTTGAGAATCTGTAAGTTTTCTGAATTTTAATTATAAATACTGTCTTAAAAGTACATGAGTTAGTTCAAGGACTAGGAAACTTTGTGCTCAAGAACACTGATATGGGGAGAGGGCAGAGGCCTTTCATGACGGGTACTGGCTGAACGTTGACTGTTTCCCAGTTCAGTCTTTAGTGTTGCTTTACTCCCTCAGTTCATCCAGTAATTGACCATCTGCTTTGTTTTCATATGATGAGACAACAGCAGCCTCTGTCATAGGTTAAACGCAGGCTCTTTAGGAGTTTACTATAATCCGACATTCAGAACCTGGGTTTGGGGATTTAGTGTTAGAAAAATTACATGATTTTTTAAGGACGAGGCTGAAGTCTACCTTAAAATCTGGCTCACGGGTTCATCTCCTATGATCTCCACTAGGTTAATGTTCTACCTTATTTAGTCCTCTGATTCAGGCCAAAATGCATGTTGTTGATAATAGTAGAACATGTTCAAAAGTATTTTGTAAACATGTAATTATTAATAGGAAAGTGCTTGTTTCTGTTGGGGGATTTAAACGGCTGTGCTGTCTGGATCATGAAGGACACACACACGTGTCTTGAAGTAGAGAGTCCACTAGTTTCTACAGAGAAAAACACCAAACAAATTGGAGTCTAATGGGCTGCCTGGGAATATTAGGGCACTTTTTCATAAAATGGTGCATTCCCATCAAGGGACAGCAAACAACAAACTCAGCCCGGTGGCGGCACTAAGCATACTTACCACTCAGTTCTGTTAAATCCACTGTGACTTTCCTTCCTGTCTACTTTCCGTTAAGAGGGGTGTTTGTAGGCGCAGATGCAGGTATTGGAATAGGAAAACCATAATATCCGAGCCAAGGATATCTTTGATAAAGGAATGGTGGGTAGGGGCCAAAGAGGTTTGGGTAAAACTGTATAGACAATTCATCGCTGTCACTGATCTGTTGAAAGAAATAAAAAGCCTGTTTTCCTCTTTACAAAGAAAAGAAATAAAACAGCTTTCCCATGTAGGTCTTCATTTTTAAGCTTTAGAGACTCTAAAGTAATTTACCCTTTCTATCTGCATCATGAATGAGGATTTGATTTGTACCATTTCAGAAAGTCACTTACAGAAAACAATGTGCCTGTATCTTTCTACTCAAAGCCAAATTTTTCTGATAACACTTTCCAAACCATAAGGCCAAGACGGGGAGCTGAGGTGCCGTAAAATTTCTCCCTTTTCCTTCATGCAAGGCCTTTACCCACATCGTGTGCTAGAAACACTCTCTCCTTCCACACCGTGCTTTTTTCTCCCCTCCCTCCCTTTGCGTCATCTGCTGTGAGTGTTTATACCCTTAGCACTCTGCTTAGAGCTTTAAGCCTGAAAACCTTGCTTTCCAGATAAGATTTCCATGTATATAAACAAAGCTGTAAGCAAGGCTTTCTCTATTCACATGTGATGTTCTTTCTCTTAGACATTTTTTGGTTAGTTGTTGAGATCCAAATAATCCTTGACTGAATTTGCCCCTGATGGAATTGTCAAAACTGGCCCACATTGCCTAAGGCTAAGGTCTTAAATAAATAAATATATATATGTTTTTTACCTTTGCTGGACTGGGCTTTATGGAGCTAAAGCACAGTGGAGAAAGGAGCAGTTACGAGCTTTATTCAGATATTTTAACCTGTTCATCACAGAGTTATTCAGGTTTAGTTTAGTCCCCACCATTGTGTGTGAAGCAGAGAAAATAACCCCTTTATAGGAGAAGAGCTCAGATCCCGGAGTCTAACCCTCTGTCGATGCTAATACCCAAACTCTTCAGAATCTCTCTAGAGTTTGAGGTGTTGGTGTAAATGAAAATCTTTAACTTCTGTTAAGGACACTTCACAAGGGAGAAAGATGGAGACTAGCTTACACTTCACAGGGGAGGCAGATGGAGACTAGCTTACACTTCACAAGGGAGGCAGAGGGGGACTAACTTACACTTCACAGGGGAGGCAGATGGAGAGTAACTTAACACTTCACAAGGGAGGCAGAGGGGGAGTAACTTACACTTCACAGGGGAGGCAGAGGGAGAGTAACTTACACTTCACAAGGGAGGCAGAGGGGGAGTAACTTATACTTCACAGGGGAGGCAGATGGAGAGTAACTTACACTTCACAGGGGAGGCAGAGGGGGACTAACTTAACACTTCACAGGGGAGGCAGGGGGGAGTAACTTAACACTTCACA
>NW_003852586.1:1569398-1570345 GCF_000181295.1 Otolemur garnettii
CTTCACAGGGGAGGCAGGGGGGAGTAACTTAACACTTCACAAGGGAGGCAGAGGGGGAGTAACTTACACTTCACAGGGAAGCAGAGGGGGAGTAAATTGCACTTCACAAGGGAGGCAGAGGGAGAGTAACTTACACTTCACAAGGGAGGCAGAGGGGGAGTAAATTACAATTCACAAGGGAGGCAGAGGGGGAGTAACTTACACTTCGTCTTTCTCGCTCCTGGTCTTGAGAAACCTGAAACTCAAACAGTGAAATTAATTCAACACCTGCTCCTGAAAACATGCAAAGAATTGATGAATTCAGGAATAAAACAAAGCCATGGTCAGCACTTTCCCCGCAGCCCTCAGGGCCTGGCTCACATAGGCCTGAGGGCACAGCCTGCTGCACTCCCTGGGCTGTGTGGTGAGGGCAGTGGCCCTGGGCTGTGTGGTGAGGGCAGTGGCCCTGGGCTGTGTGGTGAGGGCCGATGCCCCTGGGCTGTGTGGTGAGGGCAGTGGCCCTGGGCTGTGTGGTGAGGGCAGTGGCCCTGGGCTGTGTGGTGAGGGCAGTGCCCCTGGGCTGTGTGGTGAGGGCCGATGCCCCTGGGCTGTGTGGTGAGGGCAGTGCCCCTGGGCTGTGTGGTGAGGGCAGTGCCCCTGGGCTGTGTGGTGAGGGCCGATGCCCCTGGGCTGTGTGGTGAGGGCCGATGCCCCTGGGTTGTGTGGTGCAGGCTGATACCTCTGGGCTGCAAATCTCAAGAACCTATCTCCGTGCTGGAGAGTGCAGTGGGCAATTGTAACATAGCCGTG
The DNA here is from genome assembly GCF_000181295.1 of Otolemur garnettii. Lineage (NCBI taxonomy): Eukaryota > Metazoa > Chordata > Mammalia > Primates > Galagidae > Otolemur > Otolemur garnettii. The sequence continues at coordinate 1,570,188 of NW_003852586.1, forward strand.
AGTATTTGTGTAGCTAAACATGTTTAAATGTGGAAAGGCACAGGATAAACACAGTGTGAAAGATGAAAACCAGTGTGTCTGCATCAGGCACCTACAAAGAGTGGGGTTTGCAGGACTGGAAGCTGCTCTGGGGGGCCACTGAGTGGTGAGTGGGTGTG
>NW_003852586.1:1570585-1582985 GCF_000181295.1 Otolemur garnettii
ATATTGAGACAGAGTGTCACTTTGTCACCATTGGTGGAATGCTGTTCCATCTGAGCTCACAGTAACCCCAAACTCTTGGGCTCAAGTGATTCTCTTGCCTCAGCTTCCTGAGTAGCTGGGACTACAGGCTCCCACCACAACACCTGGCTATTTATGAGGTCTCGCTCTTGTTCAGGCTGGTCTTGAACCATGAGCTCAGGCAATCCACTGCCTTGGCCTCCCAGAGTGTTGGGATTACAGGCGTGAGCCATGGTGCCCAGCCCTATCCTTATTATTTTTTAATTTTTATTATTTTATACCCTTATTCTATATGCTTTTTTCTTTTCTCAACTTTTTAAACATTTTTGTTTATACTAAGAAACAGATACCTATGACATAGTAGCCTAGGTCTACATGGAATTAGGGCCTTGCACAGTGGTCTCCACCGCCATGTCCTGACCCCCTGGAAGGCCTTTAGGGACAGTGAAAGACGTGGAGCTGGTGTCCTCTGTGATGACAGTGACTTGTTTTGGAATATCTTCTGCAGGACCTACCTGAGACAGTTTCACAGTTAACTTTTTTTTTTTTTTAATAAGTAGATGTATACTCTAAAATAATGATAAAAAGTAAAGGTAGTAAGAACATAAACCACTAACAGTCATTTACCATCATTGCCAAGTGTGCTGAGTGGCGTGTGACTCATGTGACCCTGTGTGTTCTAGTTTCGGGAGGCCACAGCAGGTTTGCCTACACCGGTGTCACCACAAATATGAGGGAGGGTGAGCGGTGGCATCACTATGGCTACAGTGTCCCTAGGGAGAGGGATTTTGCGGTTCCACTACAGTCCTATAGTACCGGCATTTTATGTAGTCTGTCAATGATTGAAATATTGTTATGTGACACATGACTGGATGTAAATATTCCAGAATGTAGAAATGGACACATACCGGGAAACCAGCAGTTATAGCCAAGATGGCTGTGAGCAGAAGCAGCATTCTCATCTTGTTCAGAAACATCCTGGAAGTCAGAGAACAAATGCAGTTCAGAGGGGCAGGCCTAGTGTGGATGGACGCAGCATCACAAAATAGCTCACTGACCAGAAGGGGCAGGCCTAGTGTGGATGGACGCAGCATCACAAAATAGCTCACTGACCAGAAGGGGCAGGCCTAGTGTGGATGGACGCAGCATCACAAAATAGCTCACTGACTTCTAGCAATCCACTTGGAATCTCAGGGCTCCCATCTCTTTGTTAATGAGAACATCATTTTTTTATGTAAAATCAAAGATGTTCTGCAAATTTTCAACTATATTATATCAGTCATCTTAAAAATAAACTTTCATATATGACTTAAAAATAGCACTTCTCTGTACTTGGTATTAAAAGTAAGGTTTCTAGAATGAAATAATGCTGCAGTTTATACAGAGAATATTAGTATGGAGAGAAATAGTTATTAGTGACCTCAGGCAGTTAAAGCAACATCACCTATAACAATGTCCTTGACATTAATTTAGGTTATAGAACTTTTTGCTTTGGTTTCAGGCAACTCCACCAAATCCATGCTATTTAGAATATTTTCTTTTAGACATTTGGGAAAGGCCATTTTAAAAGTATTTTATTTTAATTTCTATTGTAGATACTTAATATAGCATGTGCTTTGATAAAATATGCCAGTTAAAATATTAATAATTTATACTCAAGCAACTGAGCCAAATTAAAGATCTAATCAATGATACATAATGGAGCAGACAAAAGAAATCCTGAAAGTCTCACATTTTCTTGTAAGATATTTCATCACAAACACATGTATATACCTGGTTCCAGTTGATAGGATATGGGACAGAACGGAAAGCACAGACTATACACATTTTAAAGGTAACGTGGAAGGCTACAAACACGTGGACCCTTGTTCATACTTTAGAGCCTTGTTCTTTCTTTGCTGACTTGAGGCCCATAAAATTCAAGAGACGAACCTGAGTTTTTGTGGGTCTCATTCTGTCCCACCCCCCATGTGCACACCAGTCCCATGAAGATCCAATTACAGTCACTCCAGAATTACTAAGGCAGGATGGAGATGTTAAGGAAAAGTTTCGCAAACAGCATTATTCAGATGATTGTCTAATTCCTAAGTTTACAAATTCAAGCAACCATTAATGATAGCCTCAATAACTTCATTTTGATAGTTGATAGACGTATGTATCAATATATCTGTATTCACAGAAGAGACATATGCCCTTAGTTGACAGTGATACTTGAGACCTCTCTTACCTCAGCCTTTGAAGCAGCTCCTGTCTGATGCTTGTGTGAGAGTCGGTGAGTGGCTGGAGTATCACAGCTCTTTATATCCTCCAAGGTGGAGCGGACAGAGAAGTCTGTGGCTTGAGGCCCCTCCTGGGATCAGTCCCTGCTTAGCTGAATCATCAGCCATCACCCTGTGTTGGAATTGGGGAATAACCAACATTTGAGTTTCACAGAAACTTTGATTGAGTAACTACCACATCCATCCCTTCATGTGTTTCTTTTTCAAATCTTGTGTCTTGTGTATTTGAAGCTTATTGTGTCATATGATTTTGATCTATGCTCTTGTTTTTGAAATTTTTCCTTTAATTTCCAAAATTAAAAATATTTCTAAGTATCCTGTTGGTATTGGTTATAATCTATTGGAAATCATGTTTGATAGTTTTGGGATTTTCAGAAAGTCAAAAGAGTATAAAAATGTTAAAATGATGGCTGGGCATGGCGGCTCACACCTGTAATCCAAGACTGAGGTGGGTGGATTGCCTGAGCTCAGGAGTTCTAGACCAGCCTGAGCCAGAGCGAGACCTTGTCTCTAAAAAAAAAAAAAAAGAAAGAAATCTGAGCATCGTGGCAGGAACCTGTAATCTCAGCTACCTGTGAGGCTGAGGCAAGAGAATCACGTGAGCCCAAGAGTTTGAGGTTGCTCTGAGCTGTGATGCCACGGCACTGTACTGAGGGTGACGAAATGAAACTCTGTCTCAAAAAACAAACAAATGAACAAACAATCCCCCCCAACTTCAAATTAAAACAATTAAATACAAAATTCCAGAAAAAAATGTTAAAGGTGGGATTACAACTTTTTGCATTATTCTGCTTGCAGCTCTCTGATTTTAGTGACCACAGTATTGGAGAGCATCAAAGTATCTCAGTTACTTTATGGAACCTGACAATCATTAGTGTTGGATGACAGATGAGGGCCCTAAAAAACTTTAAACATGCCGGTATTTTGTATAAGCTGTTTTCAAGAGTCATAAAACTTGGTATTTTCACCAGTTATTTGAGGCCAAGCAAGAATATTGCATTTTTGAGTTCAATTTCTATTTCAATGGAGGTTATAGAGTCTGAATTACACTTGGTCATCTCTTCCTTTTATCTTTTCTAGAAACCAATTCTCAAGAGAACTTGAATAATAACAGCTCCCATATTCCTGGAGGATTTTGTGTGCTGAGGCACAACCGTGAGTGCTCTGTGGGTATCATGTCACTTCACCCCCAGAACAGCCGACTCTGAGAGATGAGCTGTCATCAGCACCGTCATCAGCACCACCGTCTCATAGGTGAAGAGGCTAAGAAACAGGTGATGCTGGACGGTGCGGATGCTCCAGGTAGGAGCTGTGACTAGTGCTGTGAAACACAGAATGCTCTAAAACTCACACTCTTCACTAGCGCTTTTTACTGTCACCGGAGCAAAAGGTTAGAAAAGTCAGAGGAATATTCAACTTTCTTTATCTGTAACGTAACACTTCACCTTATCTCACGGATTTAAGGAGAAGTGCTCAAATATCGTATACCCAGTAAATCATAGCATGTTGGCTTTCAGTTTGAGCCATGCAGAACAGACCCCCCCAGGGCAGGGATGGCAGGGGTGTGCACACGGGTGTGTGTGGGAGGGGTGGGGGACACAATTTACATTCTTACCTAAAACATACTTCTATTTCTTCTGATTCAGTTTCTATCTGAAATTTCTCTAACAAAAGTTGCCAATTGCAACTTGATTAGGAAAACCAGACGTGATTTCTACCCTGTATTATTTCACATCTTACTGTCGCCATTTAACTGTGGTGACGATTCCCATCTAGAATCTTCACTTCTTACAATCACTTTTCCCTGTTCTTTTTCTTTTAATAGCAGCTATAAGTCTTATTTTCTGGTCCTTTTCCTTGACTTACTATATTTGACCATTTGTCTCAATTCTTAGTCTTTGCAAGGTCTGAGTAATAAAACCTACTTCTGACTCAAGACGCCATCAGCGAAAGCTCTTCCTGTGTCACCCAGGGTCTGTATTCAACCACATAATTCATTTAGTGAATGAATTGATGTGTATGCCAGTCCTAATATATTTAAAATTGGGCTTACTGTTTTTCCTTCTAAATCTGCTCTTCACTCTTATTTAATCATTCAGCCAATGATTATCAATCACTTTGTTATCAAGAAAGAAATCTGAGACACACTCTGTTCTTTTCTTGTGTCTTCCTTTCCACTGCAAATTGTCAGTAACTTTTCCATTCTTGTAACATCCCAGAACCAATCTCTTTATTATTATTAAAGTATCATTATTTCCTCAGTTTGGTGCCTCCTCTCTCCTGGTCTGTTACAGCAGCTTCTCAGCTCTACTGCCCTTAGTATTTTCCCTCAGTAATGCTAAGATGAATCCTTCTAATATGGCTTTCAAAATTTTAAAAATGAAACCTTGGGAAAAAAATGCATTCTATATGATAACTCAGTGCACACACACACAATTTAGACAAGGTTTCATAAAATTATTTTTAACATGTGACCAGAGGAACGTGCTGAAGTTTTCTGTTCTGTTCTGTTTTCAACATGTTCTATCATATCATAGTCTTTGAAAAATCTTTTTTCACTCTATTCTAATTTATTTATTTTAAATTCTAGTAGTGACCCACAGATTTTATTTCACAATGGGAAAAGAAACATAAGAAAGTGGCAGGACTCTGACAGTCGGTTTGTCCCAGTAAAATGCATTTAGCTGTTCAGTGGATTCTTACTCATATAAAGATTTAACACTTCAAATTTAAATATTGGGCAAGATTACCTTTGAAACTTCTCCCCATTGATTTCTAAGCTCTTTTGGAATGAGGATGACACATTCTAATTTTTAGGTATTAGTACCCAGCATATTGGCTGTCTTACTATAGGGCTGATCAATAAATATTTGTTGTTTGAAGAATATGCATTTGTGGGTGGTGCCTGTGGCTCAAAGGAGTAGGGCACTGGCTCCATATACCAGAGGTGGCGGGTTCAAACCTGGCCCTGGCCAAAAACTGCAAAGAATATGCATTTGACTAGTTCCTAATGTACTTGGAAAAACTGAGATCAAAAAAACATGCTTGGAAAGGAATAAAAAGATAGAGGATGCTAATCCAGAATGAGAAAAGCTGACCTGTGTGGAGCGTGTGTGGCTGCAATGGTGAGTGGACACATCAGACTGTCAGGGTATCAGTTTTCTCACCTGTAGAGGTAATTGTCTCTGAATTGAGAACAAAATGAACTGAAATACATAGAGGGACCCAGACTCCAGGAGGTCATCGCCTCTGACTTCACAAGTCAAGTTTTAGCAGCATCAGCACCACCGGCTCAGGGCAGCATTTGAATGTAGCTTTGAACAGATCAGACTTTTTCTAGCCACACATGCTCAGGGGTCTTCAGATAATGTAAGGGTATATCTTGTGCAGTAATTGGAACCAGATAGGAACTTAATCCATCAGGAATGTGGATCTAAGTAGGAGAATTTTAAGCCCAGCAGTATGATGTGGAGGTGGTTATTCTCCCTGGTTGTTGATCTAGTTGTATGTCTGACCTCCATGCACCAGTTAAGTATTGTCTAACAAGCAGAAATTCTATAATTCTGGTCAAATCTCCCCAGTGGAAGCTTTTGCTTAATTATGTTAATCTTTATTCAATTGGGTAAAATGCTATGAATAGAAAGGATAAGTAGTATAAAAATCATAGCTGTGAAAATTCCCTCTGCCAGTTCTTCAGCATGTGATTCTTCTTGAAAGGGCAGGAATGTGCCGGGAACCTGCAGACACAGTGTTTTATTGGGAAACAGAGGTTGTGAGAGGTTCATACAAGGAACGTGAACAGCTTATCATGTGAAAGCACTCACAGGCTTGTATGTGGGGACTCAGATGTCAGAAGAAAAATTAATATATTGAGATATTAAAGTACTCTATAAAAAACTTCCTTAAAGATTGAAAACACCCATCTCTGCAGATATTCAAGGAGGCTGGGTGACCACAGGCCAACATGTAGCAGAGGGGTTGTTCTGCAGCTGTTGGAATTGGTTAGATTATTGCCTCTCTGTAACCTTTCAGCTGTAAAGCTCTCAGACTGGGTGTAACAGGGATGGGAATAGGTTACCAGAAAAGGTTTGGCAACTAGCAAATAAAAAATCCCTATTATTGTTAAAGGATTAGAATTAGTGGTAGAGAAATGCACATTATAAACCACTTTGTAGGAAGCCTTAGCAATGGATCAGCTATTATTTTGATAGGAAGCAGAAATCTCTCATCCCACATTTGTGGTCTATAGAGTTTGCAGAAGTTCAATACATGCGTAGTTTTTAGGTAGTCATCCATCCATTCTGTAACTTGAAAACCACAAGAAATGATTTAATCTTCACCAGCTTTACATGTGTGTCAGCCCTCGGGAGTATTTTAGTTTAAGAAGTCTGTGATGTCTTCCTTATAAGAGAATGGACATGGGCAATTAATCCTTGAATTCTCTTGAGGCCTCTTCAAAAGTTACATGCTCAACTAGCCATGAATTCAGTGTCTGTGGACTCCTGGAAAAGATTAGAGTCAGGCTGAAGAATGTGAATGTTGGCAGTTCCCTAGTTTCCACGGCACACGTGGCCTTCCCTATCAAAAAGGGAAGTGGTTGCGGGTTTTCAGTGTGGGGTCAGTACCAGCAGGTGCTGGAGCCGCCCCACCCTGCTCACTGGGACGGCACCTCCCAACGCACTGCCTGTGTCCTGAGCGCTCACCCAGTGGACTGAGCCTGTAACACCTGCTCTGGTGTCTCCCGAGAACCCTGCGTGCTAACACTTATGACAAGTCTTCTTACCAATACAATTTGATTTTACAGCAAATTTCATTAAAAATTTGATATATTTCCTATGGCTTAAATGATAGAAATTGCATATTTGACATATATCACAAATAGGTTATGTGACCTATTCTTACACTTCCCAATCCCTCTGTAAAATAAATGATTTATCTAGTTAAAACTAATATTGGTTTAAATATAAAATCACATAAAATTAAAGACACTCTCCTATGCACTATCCAGTATTTTTTCCATAATGTTTGATTAGCACTTAAATGTTCTGATGTATGACATGGTTTGCAGCCCTGGTGCCATATCTGGGTATGCGGAGCCCTGTAGACTCTGTGACTCCTCCTGGACGGACATCCCCCCAACCCCTGGTCTCCTTTGCAGAGGTTTAGAAAGAGGCCTGCAGAGTTGTGTGTCTGATCTGAACCATGCCGCCCGCTCACTAGCTGATATAACTTGTAGGTGTCTCTTAACCTTTTATAACCACTCAGTTATTCCATGTTAAAATGACAATACAATTTTTTCCTATTTGCTTAACAATTTAAACCAAAATGATGCTTTCTATATGGCAGTTTGTTGATATTAAAACTACAAACCTGAGCTGCTGGTCTCCTTCATCTGCTCATGTTCCTTGTTCAGAATTTTAAGTTTTTGTCCACTTTAAAAAAAAAATTATCAAAATATAAGTTTTCTGTAGCTAATAAAGATTCTAATTATACTACCTCTTAAAGTATCCTTACAATCAGAATATGATCTATTAGCTGTGTATTATTTAAGGTAACATTGTCAAAATGCTTATGAAACTGACTGCTGTTTTACATGAATTACTATGTGTGCACACATGTATCTATGTACAAACACACACACATTCACAGCAGCCCTGTGTAGAATAAGTTATACAATGAGCTTTGGAAGTTAGACATCTGGCTGGACGTGGTGGCTTGTGCCTGTAATCCTAGAACTTTGGGAGATCAAGGCAGGAGAATACCTTGGAGTCAGGATTTCAAGACCAACTTGAGCAACAGCAAGATCCCAGCTCTACACAAAAATAGAAAAGTTAGCTGGGTATGAGGGCAGGTGCCTGTAGTTCTAGCTACTATGGAGGCTGAGGCAGGAAGATCACTTAAACCCAGGAATTTGAGGTTGCTGTGAGCTGTGATGACACCACTATGCTCTAGCCCAGGTGGCAGAGTAAGATTCTGTTAAAATAAAAAAAAGATACCCAAGATTACAAGTAAACTCATAACTAGTCAGTTCATAATCACAACACAAGGAACATGAGCTTTAGAGGAAATTCACCCAGTGAATCACATTGAGATTGTGAAAATCTTAAATAATTTTATAACCTGTTTTTTTAAAAACCACATTCATATTAAAAGAGATTACATTCAAACTTGTTTAAACAAAAAAAATACTTCATAATATAGTCTTAGTTTTATATAATTTAAATCATAACTGTATATTTAAAAAGGTAGTACAGTTTGGGACAAAAAATGTTTTGAAAGCAACCACAAATTTCTTTTTATCCTAATGGTAATCATTAAAAAACAGACATTAATAATTATTTTATTTTTAAGATGTTTTAAGTATACAATATGCTTAATGGAATTTGATATGAAAGTATATGGTAGTATTTTCATGGCTTATTATTTGAGGAGAATTAGTGAGCAGGGCTGCTCACTAATTGTTGGCCTTTGACATTTAACTTGTGAAATTATTGATAGAATCAGATTTTTTCAAAGTAGTTATATTCATTAATTCTTGAAGCATTTATTATTTGTCAAGCACCATAAAAAGTCCTGTATCTGAGGTGATCCAGGCCTTCGTAGAGCTTATAGCTTATTAGATAAATTAAACAGAGGTGACAATTAATTAATTTAATTTAATAAATTAAATACTTTTTTAATTTAAATTTTTAAATAAATTTAATTCTAATCAAACAAAATAGAATTTATATGTGAAGTGACTGAGGAGGCCTTAGCCAAGTGAAGAGGGTTAGGAGTGACGCTCAGACAGAGAAAGGACCAGAGTGAGGAGTCTGAGTATTGGGGGTCAGGGGTTCATGGCACATTCTGTGGACTGCAGAAGAGGTTACTGGGTCTGGGAAATTATGGTCATGGGTCGGGTGTGGATGCAGAGGTGTGGCCAGGGCCAAGTGATTATGGACATTTGAAGGCAAGTAAATGAGTTTGAAATTTAAACAGACCAGTTGGACAATAGTGCGTGGTTTTAAGCAAGAGAGGGCCATGATTAGGCGTCCATTCCTGAATGTTCCCTCCACATTAGTGAATGCATATGGAGGTGTTACACTTCAGCACTCATAACCCCGAGGAGAGAGGTGAAGATAGAGAGAGATTTGAGGGATGCTTAGGAGAGAAACCCTTAGAAAGAATAGAAGACCTGCTCCTTCTGCTACTGACACAGTAGCTCATCTTGAACTTGAGCTCCTGTGAGTAACAACTATAAACTCTGGGAAGATTATGTAAGAAAGCAGATTGAGCCGTCGGGCAGTGACTGAATGCTGTCAGGGAAACCAGATTTTTGTGAGAAGGGTGAGGCCACATTTGTTTGGCTTTTTCTTTATAGGCCTTCCCCATCTGCAGAGTGTGGGAGCAGAGACTTCAGAGAGGAGTCACAGCCTTGTTAGCCTGGGACTTCATTAAATGAGAGACTGTGGGGCACAAAGGGGCGAGTTCCGGGAAGGAGGGAACCTCTGGGTTGGGAGCCTTGGCATCTGTGCGTGTCCTTCTCCTAAATCCTCCTCTCATCCTGAGGCAGGAACACATGAGGCAAGCCACCGAGGAGCCCGGTGAAGCGGAGCCCAGATCTCAGCCTTTCTTCTGTCTGCGGCTGCTGAGTTAGCAGTTAGGGTCCAACACAGAGGACCTGGATGAACACCCCGGGCTTCCTGCTGACACCAGAAGGCAACAAAAGACCATGTTGATGGGACTGAGTTTTGTCCTGACACTAAGGGGAAAAGTTAAATAAATATATGAATAAGCGAAATCAAACAAAACCGGGCCTGTACTAAATCAACATGACCAATACTACACTGATCAGGGAAAAAGAACAGAATTCAGGGCTCCTATTTCATCATTTATAAAGTCAGCATACAGTAAAAACAAAAAAAATGACTAGTTACATGAAATAAGAGAGTGTGAGCCATCCTTGAAAGTAAAATTAGTCACTAGAAACCCACCTATAGTCACTCTAGATTTTGAAATCATTTAAAGTACTAAGATAAACATGTTATATTATTGACAAGAATATGATTAACGTATGGAAAGAAGGGTTTGAAAACCTCTGGAGAGACAAAAAAAAAAAAACTGTTAAAAACTAAAGGGAAATCCTAGAATTAAAATTTTTTAAAGTAAAATATTTATTAGCTGATTTTTAATAGTAGAATCGGATTGGATATAATAGTAGAAAGGATCAGTGCATTTGAAAGTCAATGCAAATTTTTCAAGCTGAAATATTCAGAAAAAATAACAATAACTCAGTGGTCTAAGGAATAGTATCATGTTGTCTAAAGTTCATGAAATTGGAACTGCAGAATGAGAGAAAAGAAAAAACAGAACAGCAACAGTCAAAGAGCTACTGAGAAGGCTCTTCCAAGTTTTATCAAACCCAACGCACAGCTCTGGGAAGCTCAGTGCTACCACAGGGCTGATATGACGATAGCTACATCTCCTCTGTTAGAATCAAACTGCTGAACACAGACACAGGGTTAGAGCAATGTAAAAGGCACCTTGCCCCCGGGGAGCAGCAGTACAAACAGAAGCTGACTTTTCATCTGAACCAGCTGAGCAGAATGAATGTAACAACATTTTCAAATGTGGAAAGAAAAATGAAATCTGCTGACTTAGAACTGTACATCCAAAATTTGCCTAAAAATGTGGAATATTTTTAGATAAATGGAAACTGAGGGCATTCACAGTCATCAGACACAAGCTAAATAAATTTAAAGGAAATTTCTTGAGATTAAAGGGAAATTATAACAGATATAACAGATAAAACAAGAAGGGAGGAAGAAAGAACTCCCAAATTGGGAAACATGCCAGTGAATAGAAGGTATATTTCTTATATTCTTTAAAAATTAATTGACATAGATAGAATAGTGCCCTTTGAAAAACAAGATACATAAAGAACAAGTAAGCATAGAAAAATAAACATAATCATAATTAATCATCCGGCAAATGAAAATTATAACCACGAGATGCCTCTTCATACTTGTTAAAATAGCTAACATTAAAAATACAGAGAATTCTGAAGTATTGACTATATGAATATATGAGACTAAAAACATGCTGATTTAGGAGTCAGTAATTATTTATAAATGGTATTGAAATTACAATAAAGATGTTCATGCAACGATATTCGAGAAAGAGAAGAAAAGAGGCTGGAGGTGAAACTCTGTGAAGGTTAAAATTTAAGGGATTTCTGAAAAAAGACAAACTTGTAAAAATGATCAAAATTAACAAATAAAACAGGCAGTTCTGTGGGCCAGAAAGTGAAGAACTGAAATTCTTTTTTATTTTTCTGAGATGGAGTCTTACTATATCCCCCTCGGTAGAGTGCGGTGGTGTCACAGCTCACAGCAACCTCAGATTCTTAGGCTTAAGCAATTCTCCTGCCTCAGCCTCCCAAGTAGCTGCCACGACACCCAGCTATTTTTGTCGCTGCTGTCATGGTTGTTTAGCAGGCCTGGGCTGGGTTTGAACCCACCAGCCTTGGTGTATTTGCTGGTGCCTTCACCACCGAGCTATGGGTGCTGAGCCAAGAACTGAAATTCTTCCACATTGCCAGTCAGGATATAAAGTAGTGGGGCCACATTGGGAACTGTTATAACATACACTTCTCCTTCAGGTAGATCTACTGGTGTTGGGATTTGCTCAAGAAATGTGAAAACATGTTTACAAAATGAGCTGTATGAGAATATTCCTAACAGCTTTATTCCTAAAGCCCAGTAACTGGAAACAACCCAGACGGGAGTGGATCAAGGAACTGATAGATGTTCATACAGTGTAATAGACTCTTAAGCTGTAACATGGATGAATCACCAATGTATTATGTTTAATAAAAAAAAAAAAAAAACAGGCGCAAAAGATTACACAGGGAATGATGTAGTTTACACAGAGCTCCAGAAACGGAAAAATTAGTGTATGTTGAGAGAAATGAGAAAAGTAGGTGGTTGGCAGGAGAATGGAGAGATTGGATTGGGAAAGAGCAGAAAGGCTCTCGGGTGGAGTGGGAATGCTCTATACCCTAATGCAGTCACAGTTACAAGGAATTTCTTTCTTTCTTTGTTGATGACAGAGTCTATGTTGCA
>NW_003852586.1:1583637-1594538 GCF_000181295.1 Otolemur garnettii
GCTGAGGGGTGCCTGTGTGTGATGGGAACTGAACCTGCGGTGTCGTTGAGGGGTGCCTGTGTGTGGTGGGAACTGAACCTGCGGTGTTGCTGAGGGTGCCTGTGTGTGATGGGAACTGAACCTGCGGTGTCGTTGAGGGGTGCCTGTGTGTGGTCTACAGAAAGAGGCATATGAGGGTTTTATGGGGGTTTCCCACATGACTGTGAAGTCTGGAAAGCCCTGCATCGCCCACAGTGAGCTGCAGGCCCAGGGAAGCCGGTGATTAGCTTCGTCCACATTGGAAGTAAGTCCAGCCTCAGTCTGCCTGCCTGAGAACTGGGGATCCACTGTCTGAAGCAGAGACCAGGGCGTCCCAGCTCAGGCAGGAGCAAACTTGCCTTTCCTCACCTTTTGCGCTTTCTACTCAGGCTCCCCGGGGCACGGTGCTGCCTGCTGTGGTGAGCACCACCTTCACACGATCTTCTGTTTCAGATGGTATCTCTGAAACACGTTCATAGATACACCCAGAAATGAGTTCCAACTGCTGCTGGTCATCTGCCAGGCCGGTCGGGTGGACACAAAATGGACCATCACACCAAACTGTCAGAGCATTTATTGGTGTGCCCCGTTGTGCTGCCAAGCTCTGGAGTTGGTCCCACAGCTTGATACCCAGTGTCAGTCTCCTGTGAGTTCTCCCTGTCCCCTTTGGGGAGCGTAGCTGTGCTGTGCTGTCCTCCCCTTTATCTCTGTCGCCTCTTTTACCCGCTCCCTTAAAGAGAAAGAGAGATGCTGTTTCAGGAGTTAGTCTAGGAACCTGGTATGGATTGTGTGGTGCCGTTTTTCAGTGATTCTGTGAACTGTTAGGATTTGGGGACACAGTAAATGTTCATAGCTTTTGAACACCCAGCTGTTTATTTTTTTTTTTTAATTTTAGACATTTTGTTATTTGATTTCCTAAGTCAAGATCAATACTAAGAGATTAGTCAGTTACCTAGAAGTGTCCACACATTCCCTGGACACATCAGCTCAGGGAAAAGGACCCAGGACACATGAAGGTGGAGAAGCTGAGCATTGGGCCACCTCTTTGGGAGAGTGGGGGGCTGAGCATCGGGCCACCTCCTCGGGAGAGTGGGGGGCTGACCATCAGGCCACCTCTCCTCGGGCGAGGGGGGCTCCGGCAGCACATTGCTAAACACTCACACAGTCACATTCTAAGAACTGTGACCTACTGTCAGCCTAGAACGCTTAGAAAAAGTTCTCATTTTCTCAGAATTTCAGCTGATGGCCTAAAGCTGAGGTAGTATGTTAAAAGTACAGATATTTTTATGTATGTTAAAAGTACAGATATTTTTATGTTCACGTGAGAAAGGGAGGCATTTGACATTTTCTGAGTACTCTGCCTGAGCCCCATGTCTTACACACGTCCTTTCATGCAGTCCTTTCAGATAAGAGGTATTGTTATCTCCAATTTGTACCTGAGAACACTGACACTCAGAGAGGTTAAGTGACTTGCTGGAGGATCAGACACAGGTTCGAAGCCAGATCTGATGAAATCCAAACTGCATCCTGTTCTCTACAGGACATGGTGTCCCTTAACAAGCACGAAACTCCTGAGGAGTCTGTCCGTCGGGGTGAGAACAGCCACCTCACTATGTGGTCGTGTCATAGTGGGACTATGGACCTTGCAATATCTAACACCAAATAAGTGTGACTTTAATGGGGAGTGCAGCAGAAGGCTGCTGAGTGGACGGGCCTGGGGGAGACACCAGGTCAGTGTCCAACTCAGCAGCTGTGTGGCTCATCAGTCATAGTCCCCGTCACACACCCTCGAGGGCGGCAGCGTTTCCCAGAGGCTTCCTTAGTTAGTACAATTATCCAGTAGATTAATGCCATGAGCTTTATTCCCAGGGTTGTTAAGTTCTCCATTAGGCAATGACAGGATAATTAGAAAACAAATACAGTTTATGAAAAGAAGACTCATTACATAATTGTATTATTTTAATGTCACATTTAAAGAGAGTAATATTTATAAGTAAAAAATAATTCAGAAGAAGCATCACGATATTGATACCAGCATGGAGGAAGTGAACAGCCTAAAATGTTATTCAAAGCATCACAACAGCCTATTCTCTGAAAAACAAGACAGAAGAGCATTTTTGTAGCATCAGACTGTTTTCTGTAAAACTTCCTAGATAGCTTATAAATTGCCGATTAGAGAAATAAAATACTTCCACTGGTACTACATAGAGCAAAGTCATAAAGCACTAAAATCTCTCCGGTATTTCTGGTTAAACAACATGGATTGCCTTTCTTTCTTTCTTTTCTTTCTTTTTTTTTGTTGTTGTTGTTGCAGTTTGGCCAGGGCCGGGTTTGAACCTGCCACCCTTGGTATATGGGGCTGACACCACAGGTGCTGCTGGATTGCCTTTCATTGTGGGAAGGAGTGCACTGTGAGGAGACTTTTCTAAAGAGGTGCTAACACTGTCCACTCCTGATCTTTATAAAAACTTTTCTTTATCTCAAGAATGCTGAGTTATTAATTTTCATAGAAGGAGGGATTAGAAGAAGCCTACAGGAGGCAGGGAGATTTCAAAACACTTTAAGTTTGCCCTTTGGGTTCCATTGTTTGGTTTTTAGTGCATGTTTTTTAGTTTTTGGTGCCGTTCCAAGCCTGCTCCTCTGTCAAACTCCCAGTATAGCCTCATTGCTGATGAAGAGGTTTGAGAAAAGTAATTATTCAAGGGTAGACTTGATGCAAAAGTCATGAAACCTGAAATTTCTTTGTCACTGTGCAATTTCCTGAACATTTTGAGGTTTTTCCTAATGCAGCTATGTTGGTGTCATTATGATGTTTAGTGCAGAGGGAGATGAGGACTTGGCAGAGCCCGCTCTGTGGGCGTCTGTGGGATGTCTCTCTGTGACGGACCTACTACGTGCAGTGCTTCCATGTCAGAGCTTAGACTGAGCTGTGGTATAGGCAGACATGATTCCCCAAACTTAATTTTGATTGTAAAAATTGTTAAAGTCTCATAATCATTCATTTTCTAGGCATATAAGCACTGACTTGTTTATCATAGATATTTGGTAAGAACTCTTCTTTGGTTCCTGTGATGACTTTCCCCCTTGTCTTTAAATTCAGGCTCTGTGACAACACCTGACTTGAGACTTTTGGTGAGTACCTACCAGAGCACAGCGACCAGGGCATCCTATGGTTCTTCCAGTTTGTCGGTCTTGGCCTAATGAGAAAAGGACATTCACAAGAACACATGATTAAATTCAAATTAAATTGCATTCTGCTCGATTAACAGTTGTTGGCTACTTTGCCTAGTTCAGGATTAAGACCATATATTCTACCATATTATTAGTTGTTTCATCATGTCCATGACTTAAGTCCTATAAATTGAGCATTAATTTTATCTCTGTATTTTCCACTAAATGACAATTTCAACATATTCAGTAAATTGAACATAAAGTGAATTTTTGATCACCCTACCTTCTCTTCCAGGAACCCCGGGGTAACCGTTGGGTTTACGGAGGAAGTGGAAAGCTTAGTTGTGCTGGGCTTTGGTGAAGTTGGAGGCACGAAAACTCCCGCATTGTCGTGCCTGAAGTTTATGACTTCTTTTTGCAAAAACGGTATCACTCCTTCTACTGGCTATAGAGAATGAGAAAGAAAAGTTGTTATAGGTTCAAGTAGAAAGTCTAAATTGGGCAGGGTGTAAAGCCAGAGGACTGACATGCAAAGTGAATGTGATGATCAAGTAGTGAGTTCCTTGTCAGTGTTTAGAGCAGGGGTCCTCAAACTTTTTAGACAGGGGGCCAGTTCACTGTCCCTTGGAGGGCCAGACTGTGGGCCCCAGGACAAGTTGGCTGCTAAGCAGGACAGGCAGTGGTGGCTAAAACACCCGATGGGCCGGATAAATGTCCTTGGTGGGCCACATATGGCCTGTAGTTTGAGGACGCCTGGTTTAGACCGTGAGTTCACGGAGGGCTCTGAACACACACCAGCAAACATGGCTGCCCGACACCTGCTTCACACACCGGTGCCCAGAGGACTAAAATGTCTGATGAACTCAGTAAATTGAATCTTGACCGGAGGAACCGGAGGAAGAAGCAATAATTGTTGATGGAATCACAAAAAAAGTTGGCATTAAAATGAACATAAGTGAGTTGTCAGCTGTTTTTGTAGAGACTCTCACCATCACAGCCATTTCCGGGACTGTGCCTAGGAGGGGATCAAAGGCTAGCTGCTGTCCTCCTGGTATAACCTAAAAACACAGAAGATGAAAAAAAATCCTCATTAGTGATCTACAAAAATAGGCTCTTTGACCCCGCAAAGCAGGTTAGCTGCCCTTGATTGAAGTTACTTTTTGGATTAGAAGGAGTGTAAGGCAATTCCTGGTATTAGAACAGGCCTGGCCCTCAGCCCTGGAAGCCCTGCCCCTGCACCCTCTGCTGGGCATGAACACCCCATGGAGGGTCAGTGCCATTGTGGACAGAAGTGGCTCGCAGTGGAGAGCACTAATCCAGACTGTTGGGTGTGTGCATGAAGTACACTCAGGCACTCCTGTCCCTGGGACTCTGCCCTCTCCTCTCTGCTCTCCCGTGGCCCGCCAGGTAGGAGTCAGACACTCTTTTCTCTGAGTCTCCACCCTCTCTGCTCTCGTGGGGCCAGTCAGCTGGAAGTCAGATGTTCTGCCGCACCTGCTCCTGCTGTTGCTGTGGCCCCGGCTGTGGAGGGAGCTGTGTGGCTGCTTGTGGAGGCTGCTCCCAGGGCAGGAGCATGTACATCGGGTAGTACGGAGACACCTGTTTGTAAAGAGAGAGTCCGTTAGATCAGCACAGGCCACACTGGGTCTTCCAACGTCAATACTATCTCAGAGCCATTCCACATCTTAGCAGCTTTGTGTGACCTCCAGAAGTGACTCTCACTCCACACTACTGGATTCTGCTCTTTCCTTTCTAAAGACAGAGTCCTGCTATGTTGCCCAGGGTGGCCTTGAATCCTTGATCTCAGGTCATCCTTCTACCTCTCCTGCCCAGTCACCAGGACTATAGGCGTGTTTGCATGGAGCCTACCTGGACTTTGTTCTTAAGGCTTCTTGGTTAAACATGTTTAGAAAATAGTACATCCAACTGAGTAAAAGGTATTTTTAAATTAAAAAAATAACACCTTGAAACTTCTGTGTACAAATTATTTCACAAATACTTAAGAGAAGAATATTCCATCTAGGTTTTTCTCCTATGTTTTTGGGAATTATCATTCTTTAGGACCTGGTATTAGAAGTTCTGCTATAATGAATGAAAGATCATAAATGTATTGCATTTAATAATTGCCATTTGTCAAAATGATCTATATTTCTTTAAAAGTGTTTGGAAAAATCCCCAAATAGACAAGTCACAGAATCACCTGCACCTTCTCTGCTCACACAGCACGTGGTTTGCACTTGTGTTCTGTGTTTACAGTGAGCTTGGCCTGTCCTCATTTTTGCATTCTGTTTCTTTCCCTTATTAAGTAGGAGACTATATTAGACTGAGATTTAACAGCTGTGGTTCTAGGAAAAGTATATTTTGTGCAGTGGTTCTTCATCCTGAGAATCAAAATCACCTTTGAACATTTTAGCAGAGAACCACATTTAGCATCTGTTCCTGGGTTTTGATCCATTAGGCGAGGGCTTAGCTTCAGGCATACGTAATTCTCAGAATTACCACCAGAGACTCTAACGTAAAGCCAGGGTGTGGAGCTGCTGGTTGGAGGTGAGAGCAGGAGATAGAAGGGTGGAGAATTCTATTCCAACTCAGTTGTTTACTTGCAGTAGGATTTAGATTTTGATCTTAGTAAGCCTAAGTTTCCTGATCCTTAAAATGCAGTAATTCTATTAGTCATACATCTAATTCTCTACCTGCATATTCATAGAATGAGCTAATGTCTAGAGGTAACTTGTTTTGCAATGGGAGTGGAAGGGCAACAATATCATATAATTACAGTAGAGCCAAATGGTATAACTTTTTATAAAAAGGTCAATACTCTGCTGATGAACAATATCATTTATCTACAGCCCTGCTACTTTGAACCCAGGATAGTTTTAAAATTAATGACCTTAACATTGATGAGACTTTTTATATTAATATAATGATACACTTTTTGAAGATTCTCTTACTTAATGGAACTCACCATCACTTAATTGTAACATGGAGTTAAATCAGAAATAACCAGGGAACTAGAAACATTTTGAGAAGAATTTCATAACTGCCAATTGATGTGGGCGAGTGTTTCTCATCGCTGCATCGTGTGTAATCAGTTCAATACACCCTCCTCTGAAATGAAAGTTAGGGTTGGGTAGGAAGCCCGTGGTATTTCTTTTGAATTATTCCTAACGCCAGACCATGTCTTACATTCAGAGAAGACGTCACCTCAGCATCATGAACTCTCATGCTTCCAACGGGGCAATGCCCTGAGGATTCAGGGGTTCTGGAGAAGCCCATTAGCTGCCTGTCCTAAAGAAGCTAAGTGAACCCCACGTCAACGAACTGATGCCAGCCTGGCAATGATGTTATGTAGACAGTGATGTCACTGTCTGGTTTCCGAGTTAGAGCTGAAGCATAAAGGACAGCATTCTGGAGAGCGTGGGACGCCCCTCCCCGAGCTGTGGCCTCCAGCCACTTACCTGTGCTTGTTCTTGAGGCATTTTGAAGGAGAATACGTAGGGCATCACCTGTCAACATACACAAAAGTTAGACTTTGTTATTCAGGATCCCTGAGCTGCTTTCAAGAGCGAGCTCATTATTTAAATTTATCATTTGTATTATCAGGCTGCCGTAACAAAATGTTATCTATTCTATGTACCATCATTAATGTACATTGCATTTTTTTAAAGATGAAATTTCTGTGATTATCCAGTCTCAGATTTGTTTTAACTCATTTAATTTGTGGCTGTGCCCCAGAAGAGCTGATTTAAATGATATTTTTCATGTTATAAATCAGAAAACCTAAGGAAGTACTTTCAGTGGAGGTAGAAGCATGAGAAAAAATTCTTGTTCAAGGCGCCATTTCAAAGACGACTCCTCACTGTGGTTTACACCCCACGTGCAGCCCTCGCCTCGGGATGGGAGAGAGCAGCAGACTTGCCTGGTGAGGGCCTCGCTGTGGCTGCACTGGGGTCGGAGCCTGGGAAGGGTCCAGCCGGCCTGCCTGGGCCCCCTGGGCAAAACTGAGCTGTCCTGGGGAAGGCATCTGGTTTGGGAACAGTCTGGCCAACCAGTCCTGAGATGGTAAGTAGAACTGGGAGGGGTCTGGAATGTGGGCCTGTTGCTGCTGCTGCAGGACCCCCGAGAAGGGAGGAATCCATGAATCAAACGGGCCCTGAAAAGACGCAGAGGAAGAAAGAAAAAAATTGTCTTTTATTCCTAAGAGACTTTCAAATCAGTTTTGAGCAGGAAAGAGATAAAAAGTAAGTAGTTTCTTATTTCTAGAGTTGCATTATAAAAAAGACAGCATCTTTGACTCACTATAAGCCACAGAAGCTAAGAAACCCTCCTAAATTCACAGTTGTCCCCAGGCATGTGAGGCTGATGGAGGGGCACGAGGTCTGCCTCCCCCACCCCAGCTTCACACGCCTGGTTAGCTGGTGTGACTAAGTGTGAAATAGTGAATTTACTCTCTCATAGCTGTGAGATTTAGTGCCTGGACTATACCAAGTTCTCAACAAATAAGTGTTAACCTAATTATGGTCTGTACTTTAACTTTTAAATGAATGGTTGTTAGAATACATGGGACAAATCTGTAACTGAAAAAATGGAGATTGCAGAAATGGAATCAAGAGACACTTTGTTTTCATGCAAAATACCATAATAAAAGAGCAGCAGGAAAATTGCTCTCCATAAATTATCGAGGTGGTGGTACCTGAAGCTGCAGTGGCACAAGCTGGGCGTTGCGAAGATTCAGCAGTAACTAGAGAAGAAAGACAATATGAAGAGGAAATTACTACACACGCTAAAATAATTGAGAGTGATGTTTGCTACAAATACAGGACAAGTCAGAGCTGGGCATCAGTTTTTGTTAGAAGTGAGACATTTGCTCACCAAGCTTGCATTGAATCACAGTAATTAGAAGTCAGAACTTAAAGCAAGGTTGGGATTTAACAACCTCCCTGCTGTGTGGGGCTGTTCAACTTCACCCTTTTTGGTGGTTTTAACCAAAGTCAGTTCATGCTTTTAAACACCTGTATACACTTCAATTAGATTCTATTAGAACAAAAAAAAATATAGAAGATATTCTTTCCACCTTTAAAGAATTTACGATCAAACAGGAGAGGCAGAGTGACACTTGAGACGTAACCTGGAGTACACAGCAAATGTGAACACAGGACGTGTGCTCTGCCGTGCGTGTAGCTGGTGAACAGGGGCCCAGGAGTTCACGTGGGGGCTCTGTCTCTTCCTACCAGGTTATAATTTTTAAAAAAGGAAGATAATGTTTCAATTACTCAAGCTAACCTCATTGCTGTTGCTTGCGGACAAAAGATTCTGTGGGACAAGCTGAAAACAAAAAAGAAGAAAGAAGTGGTGAGACATGGGATTGTTGTAGGCTTTACACAGTGTGAGCAGCGATGCCATGAAATCACTTACTGGGGCTGACAGTGTGGCTCCCAGGAGTCCAAGAAGAATTATAATTTTCATTTTCAGATGGTGTACCTAGAGAATAATTTGTGATTATTTAGCATTAAGAAGACTCTGCCTAAAAAATCGAGACAAAAGTAATTAGTTAATTTTGTTCAATCAGAGAAATCGGGTGAATTCTTCTGTATTTACTCATCTTTTAGAATTTGAAATTTAGAAAATGGCTCAGCGCTCATAGCTCAGTGAGTGGGGCACTGGCCACATACACTGAGTCTGTCAGGTTCAAGTCCAGCCGAGACCTGCTAAACAACAATGACAACTGCAACCAAAAAATAGATGGGTGTTGTGGCGGGTGCCTGTAGTCTCAGCTACTTGGGTGACTGAGGCAAGACAGTCAGTTAAGCCCAAGAGTTTGAGGTTGCTATGAGCTGTGACACCACAGCACTTTATCCAGGGTGACAGCTAGAGACTCTGTCTCAAAAATAAAATAAAATAAAAACTTTATACTTAGAAATCTTTATAATGAAACTTATCCTTTACTCTCAGAACAGACATTTATAAGAACCAGAATTGTTGGCTTGTTCTTTTAGCTTGACCAGAAGACTCATTGGTGGCATGTGACAGCTGAATGAATCAGTGGACATTACCGTCCCTGGGCTGCTCTGAGGAGGGTGGAGCCCTCAGACAAGGAGAGGTCACCCCTGGGGCACCCAACTGGGGCTTCATTATTAAAGCAGTTTTAATGTTGAAAAAGTTCTACAATAACGATATGACAAACCAGTTCAGTAATAGATAGTTTCCATTTAAAAGTCTAATAACAGTAAAAATCTATTAAAAATAAACAACTGAGTCAACATGTTTCTTACTAAGGGAATAGATTATAAAAACTGAACTCTAGTATTGACCTGTGGTGTTACCTGTGGAAGTATTGTATCTCTAGGTGTGAACGTTCCTTCCCCAGTTCCGATCACTGACCTAGCCAACCATTTAGGATGACCTTGGCAGTCCCTTCTTCTGAGAGCGACGGTCTGGTGTCTTACCTTACTCCTAGACCTATCCAGAGATCTAGAACCGGGCAGGGTCTGGATTCTTTTTCTCTCTCAGCCCTGCTGCTTGCAGGTTCTCTTACATTTTAAAACCATCTTTAGAAAAAAAAGGACCAATCATTTTTCAAAAGGATCAGTGATTCAGTGGGTTTCAGACAATGGCTTAGCTAATAACCCCTTTGTTAATCATCTAGGTGGTATATGGGTGCCCACACTTTGGTAATGTCATTAAATTATCCCCTGAGAAATGTTTTCCTGTGATCATAGCTGGTTTCTGTCTTGGTTATGACTAACTCTTTGGTAATAATTTTATTCTGTCCCTTCTCTTACCATCCTTAAAGTGGATACCCTAATTGGGTAACCTGAAAAGACTTTGCCAAATTCAAGGACAAATGGATGATTTTTTTTTATTTCAAAAGTGAAATAAAGAATCATTAGACAGAAGGCATAGGTCTGAGAAACAAAACTTCAAAACCTAGTTAGTGGCACTGGGGTTCTGTGGCTCCTCAATGCTGCGCCGAGGACACATGAGCTGGTTACGCTTGGAAACACTTCCTGCCTGTGGGATGAAACGCTTTAAAAACTGATAAATTCACATGTGTCTGTGAAATTTAGTCATATGTGATCACATTGCTGGAATAAGTGAGTTGAGAAGTATGAAGTGTGAGGGCTACATTTTTAAAAATAGCTATGAAGGAATTTTTATATTAAAAAAATTCTCTTTTACTAAATATAAGTTTAACATGTAAAATACAACTAAGTGTTACTGTCTGCCCATCACCGTTATTCACACTCCCTTCATAAAGGGAATGTTGTCTTTGTTTTGTGTTCTTTTCTTTTTGTGTTTTGTTTTTCTTTTACTGGACGTTGTTAATATTGACTCCATTCTAAAAAGTAGTCCAGGACCATACATGTTCCTGTTAATGAATTATCAATGAAGCATTGGTGGCAGGTTTAACTAGTGCCTGACTTACTGGTTTATGTGACCAGCTGCTGCCTGGAGCATGCAGTAGACTGTGGGTGACCTGGGTGGGGGCTCTGTGCTGCCTAATGGTGCAAATTTATAATTAATGACCTTGGTCTATCCTGAATATTGTTAAATTAAACATAATGCACCATAAGCCATGTTTTCCTGGGATTTTCTATTGTATTCTGGAGGGTGTTGGGCAGCTAATTCCATCACAACACCAGAGAGTTGTCAGAGCCAAGCTGTGACAGGCAGAGGACAGTGCAGCAGTGCTGGGGACGGTGCTGCAGGGC
>NW_003852586.1:1594558-1594779 GCF_000181295.1 Otolemur garnettii
GCTGAGGGGTGCCTGTGTGTGGTGGGAACTGAACCTGCGGTGTCGCTGAGGGGTGCCTGTGTGTGATGGGAACTGAACCTGCGGTGTCGCTGAGGGGTGCCTGTGTGTGGTGGGAACTGAACCTGCGGTGTCGCTGAGGGGTGCCTGTGTGTGGTGGGAACTGAACCTGCGGTGTCGCTGAGGGGTGCCTGTGTGTGATGGGAACTGAACCTGCGGTGTCG
>NW_003852586.1:1605673-1623972 GCF_000181295.1 Otolemur garnettii
GGGGCTGGGGACAGTGCTGCATAGCCGGGGACGGTGCTGCGGGGCTGGGGACAGTGCAGGGCCGGGGACAGTGCTGCAAAGCCGTGGTTGGAGCTTCAGAGTCAAAGCACAGATTGCTTAAAATCATCCTGGCAATGAATAGTCTTGTCCGGTCACATTCCTCAGAGCTGAGGGTAGTTGGAAGGCTTCTACTGATGTTTTCTTTTTGTTTTTATTTTACTCGAGTGTTTTAAAGAAAAGCAGCTGAGACTACCCAGCTGCACAGCAGGTGAAGCTGAAAGAGCAGGCCATGGTTTGCTGTCTGGGAGCTCCAAGTCCCTGCGTCATGGGAGGAAAAGTTACCTCTGAGTAGGATGGGGAGACGCAGGGGTGTTCAGTTCCCATCACATCCTCATGTGGAAACTGTTTGTGTCTGTTTCTCTCGTGTAACTATGTTTAGCTTACTCTCTTTTCTGCCCTGGTGTTGGTTACCCAGTAGGTATTCTGACTTTCTGTTAGACACAGTAGACCCTCCATAGCTGACCACCTCCCTGCATGACTACCTCCTTATGTTGACCTAACTTTCATAAACCCGAGGCCTCGTTCCTTATGTTGGCACCTCTGTGTGTTAACAGGTCTTGGGTGGTCACTTTCAGGGGCTGCTTCATTCAGGGGAGGAGAATGGGCGGTGCTGGTGTACAGCTGGGTCAGTCTGTGCGGACTTGGCTACAGGGACACAAGACAAGGAAACCCCAAACCAGGTACTGTCACCGTTACTCCATTGTTTCATTCAATCACTGCAACACCAGACAACCTTCTATTCAAATAAAAGTGTTAAAATGCATTTCTGTGCTCAGTACACATGACTAGTGGGTGACCTTGAAATTTTCCCTATCTGTGCTTTGTTAGGGATGTAACTGACAAAGGTCAACACAAATGGCTTCTAAGTCTTTTCAAAATGTAGTTTCTGCTTTTTTCCCCTTTAAGTATTCTGAAAAATCAGCCAGGAGTTTCACAGAGTGCCCTTGTGAAGTAGACAGTATTCTGTAGATCATGGCAATTGCATTTAAATTTCATCACTGCTTATTATGAAAATAATTTTCATGTGTCTGAACTCTAATTTCTCAGAAACTTCTAGTGAAGTGAAGGAAGGCAGGATGCATGTCTTACATTATGTTTTAGTGAGAAAACTGAAGTACAAAAGAAGCAATGATTTTGTCAGTTTATTTATATAACAATTACTGACCAGCCTCCATAGCCTATGTCCTTGCTATGAATTCAGAACCCTGTGCTAGTAATAATAGATGTGGTTTCTGTCTTCATGGAATTTATATATTTTTTCTCACTGTCAAGAAGTTACCAAAATTGTGTTTACAATTCATGTCCCTTGATTCTAAGTCCTTCCCACGGCACCTGGACGCCAGCTGCAGAGCAGAGAGATGCAGGTCTAATAAAGACAATTAACGCTTCAAGTCCAAGCTCTTGTGTGGGAAAGCTGGGAACAAGCAAACTCTCTCCTACTGCGTGGGGTTTGCCTTGAGCTCTCCGGAGACTTCACCAAATGAGACTCCCTCATCTGTGGGAGTGGAAATCAACAATGACATGTCCACCGCGACATGTTCCAGCTGCAGGGCCCTAGCGTGAATATATGTCAAATTATATTTACGCTTCTAGGAATGTGCATACAAATAATGAAATAAAACACAGTTTCAGGAGTGGTGTGTCCAGGCACAGGGGTATAAATGCCGTGAGGGCCTCCTCCTCTTACAGAGAGGGCAGGCAGGAGGCTGAGCAGGATTGGTGCCAGCCCGACTGTAGCTGGGCTGGAAACTGCCCACTCCCTGGACACCAGTGGGAGCAGAGGCCAAGGAACAGGTGCTCTGCAGCATACCTGTCCAGCCTGGGCATAGTCTGTATCCCAGCTTTTTCTGAAAATAGCTTCTTTTATCCTCAGACCCAAAATTCTTTCTTTCTCTGACCATCTCTGTGGTGTTTATTTTGCCCCTGGATTTGTGGACTCCAGACCTGGCTGGTTAGAGACTCCTGCATCTGCCTATCTGAGTCTGGCTGGTTAGAGACTCCTGCATCTGTCTCTGTTTCTGGCCTGGCTGGTTAGAGACTCCTGCATCTACCTATCTGAGTCTGGCTGGTTAGAGACTCCTGTATCTGTCTCTGTTTCAGGCCTGGCTGGTTAGAGACTCCTGCATTTGTCTCTGTTTCAGGCCTGGCTGGTTAGAGACTCCTGCATCTGTCTGTTTCAGGCCTGGCTGGTTAGAAACTCCTGCATCTGTCTCTGTTTCAGACCTGGCTGGTTAGAGACTACCCCATCTGTCTCTGTTTCAGGCCTTGCTGGTTAGAGACTCCTGCATCTGTCTCTTTGGGCCTGGCTGGTTAAAGACTCCCACATCTGTCTCTCTGAGCTTGACTGGTGAGAGACTCCTGCATTTGTCTCTGTTTCAGGCCTGGCTGATTAGAGACTCCTGCATCTGTCTCTGGGCCTGGCTGGTTACAGCTTCCTGCATCTGTTTCTGTTTTAGCCCTGGCTATTTAGAGACTTCTGCATCTGTCTCTCTGGGCCTGGCTGGTTAGAGACTCCTGCATCAATCTCTATTTCAGGCCTGGCTGGTTAGAGACGCCTGCATCTGTCTCTCTGGGTCTGGCTGGTTAGAGACTCCTGCATCTATCTCTCTGGGCCTGACTGGTGAGAGACTCCTGCATCTGTCTCTGTTTCAGGCCTGGCTGGTTAGAGAGTCCCTCATCTGTCTCTGGGCCTGGCTGGTTAGAGATTCCTGCATCTGTTTCTGTTTCAGGACTGGCTATTTAGAGACTCCTGCATCTGTCTCTCTGGGCCTGGCTGGTTAGAGATTCCTTCATCTATCTCTGTTTCAGGCCTGGCTGGTTAGAGACTCCTGCATCTGTCTCTCTGGGCCTGGATAGTTAGACTCCTACATCTGTGTCTGTTTCAGACCTGCAGTCAGATTGTGCTCAACCCAGTTTTATACTAGGGCTTTCTGGAAAAGCACGATAGACATCTTCATTTTAACCAAAATCTTACAGTTCTAGCACCCTGATTTCAGACTGGTGTCACACGGGAGGGTGTCCATGATGCTCGGCCAGTTTCTGGATTTCTCTCCCTGCTCAGACTCCTTGCCACGCCCTGCAGGTGAATGGGGCTCTCTCGTGAGTATCCCAGTCAGTGGACTCGTGCCCAGGCCCAGCTGCCAAGGCTCTTCCTTGGAATTCTGGTGACTTTTCCTCCAATTCTGTTACATTAAAAGTCGATCTCCTTAAGATGTTATGCTTTCTAGCAGTGGTGGTATTTTATTCTATTGCTCAAAAAAAAATTTTTTTTTTCTACCTTGTCCATCTACCTTCTTGTCTTTCCCTTCCTCCCTTCCTTACTCTTCTTTCTCCTCTTCTTTTTTGTCCTTTGTCTCCCACTCTAATTCTCCTTCTTTTTAAACTTGGTTGTAAAGCCCTCATAATCTAGCCCTTGCTTTACCCGTTCACCTCGTCATCTCCTGTCCTTGTTCCCCCAGCTCCAGCCACACCAGCCTCTGAATTGTCTACATATAAAATCTCTTGCTGCCTGGAGGCTGCCGTTGCCTCTGTCCAGACCACTCTCTCTTCAACATCAGGGTCTAGGGCCATCTTCTCATCTGGACCTCAGCTGAGGTGTCCAGGAGAATGTCCCCTCGTTACTCAGTGTAAAGCAGCCACCTCTGTCCTGTTACCCTGCAAGGCATGTGTCACATTTTATGACTGACGTTTATTTATCTTGCTTACTCTTTCTAGTATCTATAATTATTTGTTTCCATTTTTTACTTTCTTCCATTAGAATGTAGCCTCATGCAAGCACAATCTTTGTTCTGTTCACCCCTTTTCCCCGGTGCCTGGAACAGGGAACCCTGGTGCCTGGAGCAGGAAAAGCTCTCAGACCTTTTTTTAATAATTGGATTATAGTTATTCTGACTTGGAAATTTCAAAGACACACTTTTTCATAACGAGATAAAGTGTTACTTTCAGCACTGACAAATATCAAAAGTCATCAAGTATTTAATCAGACATTATATGTTTAACATAATTACTCTTCTCTCTAGAAAATCATTCTGTTTATAGGCAGCTTATAAGGCATCAAAATTGTTAATGTAATAATCTTTTATATTCCAAACAAAGATTGCACATCTAGCTCGATTTAGATGTTTGTCTGTGATAGAGTCTGTGACTTCATTTCTGTTACTTATCCATGGAGTTTAGTAAAAGGAGTGGACATTGGTAATTCTGTGTTTCTTCATTTTTATGGTTTAATCAGCAGCTTTAGACATGGCACTCTGTTCTCCTGCCATTTGAACAGTAAAAGAGGAGCTGGCATTTGTTGCTTAGCAAATAAGACTAGATGTCCAATATGAATGCTGAAGTCCAAAAAAAGTTGGAAGCTAGATTGTCAAATCGCCTAGTAAGAGCAGGAAAACTCAGATATGAAGTTTATGAAAAGTGACGCGACTGATGAGATTGTGTGCCGGAAGCTGCTGCACATAATAAGCTCGGAGACAGGAACGGGGTTTTAGGGAATTTTTTAAGACAAACATACTAAGCTAGATGATTTATTTCTGCTACTCCAAAAATTCACTGTAGTAGGAGGAAATAAATCCAGGATTGTTCTAATCTTCAGCTTAAGTGTCCTTAGCTGAGATTAACTACCGTGAAGGTCACCTAATAACTGTGCTTACTGTTCAGGTCTCATTTCAAATAAAGAAGTTTGATTTCCTTTATTCTTTTTCCAAGGAGATTTTCCATCTGCAGAAGCAAATCACTCAAGGCAAAGTAAGCCAAGAACTAACAAACCAGTGCCCCAGACAACTTTCTCCACCAGGACTCTCTCGGAAACGTAGACACACTGTGTGAACACCGGTGTTGTGTTTTCATAATGTGTCTGTTTCACGGGATATTCTAGATTCTGTAGCCAGAATTCATTTTTATCAATTTTTGTTTTAATCAAATAAGAACTGCCTGTGATTTCTGATAAACCATGAAACATATATTACTTGCAAAGAATCCTACTTTCTTTTTTAAATTAAACTCACGACTACCTTCAAGGCTTTGTCAAATTTCCTGTCTTTAAACGTGTGTGTGACTATCTTCCAGGCATGTTCTTGTTCTCCTTTCCTCTCTTTCCCACATACAGGGATGTGTCCCAGACATGTAGTCAGTCACCCCCACATCCCACAAAGCAGCTCACGAGCACCGTGGTGTGGATGATGGTGCTGAGAGGAGCAGGAATAGTGGATCCTTCACTGACTTATAGATTGTGTTAGGGGTTGACTAAGTGCATTGACGTAAATCAGCTCAATCGTGTTAGTCCTCACCACAGCCTTCAGTTTTAGGAATGGCTTTAATATAGGTGGAGACCATGTGGTCACTGAGATCAAACAATCTCCCCAGGGTTATGTTGAGAAGGAGTTGCTGGGCCAGGTCTGAACTGAGGTCTGCACAGCTCAGAAATCCTCTTCTTGACAATGGTTGTACCGAAACAATTTTAAAAGGCTTATTCCATAACATTCATGTTTATGTTTTCAAGTATGTCACTTTTTTTTTTTTCATTTGACACAGTGAATCAGCTGGTGTTCTGACCTGGATCTGATAGAACTCGCATTTTTTATAAATACGTTTTTTTTTACCTTCTGTGTCCTATTATAATGTTTGTGCATAAAAGTCTAAGAAATTTAACCTGCATTGATAATTTATAATTACGGTATTTCTTCTTTTGTGATGCCTACTGTATGATACATTGGAAAATATTTTCTTATGCTTTCATTCACCAGGCAAAAATTTAAATAGTGTTTTGGAGATAAATCAACCAAAAATGATGCAAAATAGTTTCTAACCCAGAAAAGACGAGGAGATGTAAAAGATTACTGAGAAAGATTCACTAAGTTGGCAACCAGTCTCCATAAAGGAGACCCAAATAATCCATGAATAAGCATTATGTAATGGTTTGAAAGGTGTCTGAGGATGGATTATCTGTCTAAGCTCAGACTTTGAATAAGTGTCAGGTTGGGTTGAAATGACTCTTAAAAACCACAGTGAATAAAACGATCAGTGGGAAACAATTTTGAGGCAGCCTGATCTGTTTGGTTGCAGAACAGGAGCAGCAGCCTGACTACCTGGGCACTGTGTCTCCAGCAATTCCCACCCTGATTCCTCTGGAATGGAAAATGCACTGGGTAGTCCTGTTAATTACTAATATTTGGCCCAGGGAATCATGCTTATTGGGGTTTTTATTATTGTCAAAACAGGCTATTTGCATTTGCTTGGGACAGTCACACAAATTCTAAGCTCCAGCTGTCACTAAAAGTTGGAGTAAACAAAATCTCTATTCTACAATTTTTTGATGACACTCAATAATTCCTGGTAAAAAGAGTCTATAAGGGAATATAAAATCACTATTATCTTGGGTGACAGGAACAAAGTCCTAGTTGTATATTTCATAGGCACTTCAGAGAAACTAACTTTTAGATTCAAAGATTAGATGAGAAGATAACAATTATTTTTGAATAGAAGGTTGCAATTTGATTCCAGAAAGGAATAATTGTAAAGGCTTGGCCTGCGTCTAAGTGTGTACCTTTAGGGGAATGTGTTTAGAAATCTCTGGCAGTTCCACTGTGACAGTAGGAAATTCCTTGCAGGAGAGGTTCCTAGAAAACAAATGCATTGTTCTTTTCCTTTAAATGTCAAAAATATCAAGGGACTTAAGGACACGTCCTCCCCAATGATGTGTGCAGGCTCCAGGCCCACCAGATACCCTGGACTGGCAGAAATGGCATCTGCTCACAAAGTATGATTTCAGCAAAATTTATCATCTACATAAATTATACAGCCTGAAATTTATGACTTTTCAATGCTCTTTGGATAAAAACATGGTTAGGACATAACACCCCATGAAACAGGGTAGAGTGACTCCTTACAACTTCAGCTCCCATTAATGCACAAACATAATATATTTTTACATAAACGGTTTACAGCTACTTACATTTATAGATAGACGGCATGTTGACAGCCTGGCTTCACTGTCAGAGTGTCTTAGATTTGAATTTCACTTTAGGAACTTGCTAGCCACGTAACTTTGGGCCAGTTAAACTTCCCTGGGCAAAGGGGCAATCTATGTACATGTTTTTAGGCTACAGAAGTAAATACCACCAAATGGGAAAATGCACAGTAATGATTCTCAATAAACCATTTTAGAGGAAACAACGCACCTTGACCCCCCAGTGAAGGGTCTCTAGGGTCTCATGTGCACACACGACACTCATTTCCTAAATGGTGCCCTGTGCACCCAAACTGAGTCACATGTATGGAGCCTCCACACTAATATAAAACCACTAGGTTCATGAAAAAAATCCTCTAAAAATGTGAGCTTCATCAGTAGAGACCAAGAAGCCACCCACCAAGTGCCTGTCCTCACACTTCTCCTACCAAACTTTTCTGGCTTATCATAGATACTCATTTTGCTAAAACTTGAGACCCATTAGAAGGCGGTTGGCTGTTCCTTCCACTGACCCTGCACTGAGCACCAGCAGGGACCCTGAGAAATTGTGCTCAGGACTGTGCTCAGGGCACCACTTAGAAAACGAGGGCCATGTGTACACATGAGTGTGACATCTCTGGTGAGAATATGAGGGAGGGAAGATTGTGGGGTGTGGGTCAGGGATAGAGTGGCCTGATACCATTTAATAGAGCAGAAGATCCTGGATCAGAGCCCTGAGGGAAAAGCAGGATTTCACCGGTAGACTCCAGGGGCAAGAAGATTCCAGGCAGAGTGCATATCCTGTGCAAATGCCTCAGGACAGGGGCAGGACACCGCTTATCACTTTGGGGGATACTTACAGCTCAAGGTGACTGCAATGAGGAATGTGGGAAAGGGACGAGAGAGGAGGTGTGGCAGGTGGCAGAGGCCACAAGTCACAGAGGTGTCTCTGATACAAGCCTGTCTGAATGTTAACTTGCTGACAGCTGGTGCTTATCAGTTCAGCAGGGAATACACCGTGTGCATTCCTGACACCCACCATGGATTTCCATTCCTCCTCCTGGGCCACCAGAAGTTCTAGCTTCTAGGCTTTGTGTGTAGTGACTTGCTTTGGCCAATTAAATATAAGCAAGAAATAGCATTTGTCTCTCCTGCCTGGAAGCTTTAAGGCATTTACCCTTTAGCATTTTCTCCTGCTCTTCACCGTGGCCACTGGCCATGTCCTAGATGGCAGCTCTTCTATCAACTTAGTTCCTTTAATCTGCATCCTCCATTGAAACGGTGAGGACCAGAGCTTTACATTGGCCCTATGAAGGTGGGGTGTAAGGGAGAAAGAAAGCCGGGGTGTGGGAGCCCTGAGAGTGAGGCTGTGTCCCTGCGGCACAGGGCAGCTTGCTTCATCATTACCATGTCAGATTTACATCTGGGGGAGATCACTCTGGCAGCAGTGTGTGGACAGATAAGCACCAGCTGTCAGCAAGTTAACATTCAGACAGGAGGTCAGGACACAGAGCACAGGGCCTGACAGATGTGACCAGGAGGGCAGGACACCAGCGCAGCGAGTGCCTGAGTGGGCTGCCACGGGAGCACAGGCCCTGCTGCGTCCTGATTTTGAGTTTGCTGTTTACTCCCTGTAAGACCTAGAGGTCAGCTGACATGGCTGAGGGAATTACTGATTGCCTGAGGCAGGGCTTTGTCTACTGACTCTTCCTTCTTCCCGTCCAGTGGGGCTGTGACCACGCTGGCCTCAGGTCACCTTCAGGGAGCTAGCCAACGTTCGCAGAACTGATTTGCAAAATGAGACAAATATGTGCCTTTGGGGGCTGTTTTGGGAGTTAAAACAGGTTCTCAGAAGCATTCCGTGTACTGTATGCCATATAAGGAGCCGCTGAATCTGTCCTTATCGTATCGCTGATATTCCCACTTCATCTCCCCTCTCAGCTCTCGGTGTTCCCTGATACAAGGAACTCACTTTCCCCACAAGTTAGTCTCCCGAGTGACCAGCTGCGGTTCCTTCCTTTGAACGTCAAGCCCTATAATTCTGTTGTTGATGCCCCAGCACTTCTCTGAGCTCCTCTGATGTAATGGTGGTCATGATACCACCCGTCCTTCATGTGTTCTAATTACACCTTCACTCTTGAAATAGTACTAATTACTTGAGGGCCCTCATTAATGAATATACACTGTAGATATTTTGCCAATAGTTTTACTTTAGAATCCAAAATCCTCAGGTTCATGAACTATGTAGAAACAGTCAAGTTTAAAAATTGTGTGACTACATTTATACACAGGGGCTTGATGGGCTGATAGTAGAATATTGTCAGGTGATCATCATAAGAATGAACTATAGGTAGTCAGGAATTTCCTAAAGCAAAGTCCATGCACATGTGTGTAGGGTGAGAGAGAGAGAGATAGAGAGAGAATATAGTTAATGATGTGTGAGTGTGTGAGAGAGAATATAGTTAATGATGTGTGTGTGTGTGAGAGAGAATATAGTTAATGCTGTGCCTTTTACTTAATGATAAGCTTTTCCTTCTACCTGTTTTGGACAACCCAGTCTTTTCACACAGCAGTGCCGAATGTGAAGAGCGTAACTAAATGCAACACGAAATCAGAGGCTTGGACAGGTGAGTGGTACCAGGTCCTGTTGAATCTGATTACTTTTGGGTATTTTACCTAAATGGGTCTGTGGCTAATTAAAGGAACTACAGTTTTATCTTAGTACTCACAATTGACTGTGTGTAACCAGTTAGGATGTTGTGCTGAGATGGATTTTAAGGCTAAGTCCACTGTGAGGGCTGCAGCCGGCCGGCACGGAGGGGCCCAGCGCTGCCGGACCGCCCTGGAGCAGGTGGACGGCCCTGCGGGCGCTCAGGCCCGGCTCGCGCGGCCACGCGAGGGCGCTGTGTCTCCGGGACATCCACGCGTCGGCGGCTCCGCTTGCTCTTCGGTGCCTTTATCTTCCTGATGGAAAAACACAAACTGCCCTTTATCATGCAATATTCCAGCTTTTACAGACATCCTAGATCCATGCCGCACAAAATATATCTCAAGGTACTGTAAGTAACTCAATCTTACTCCGCAGGCCGTTTTGAAAGGCAGGAATCTTTACTGCCCAGGTCGGAGGGATGGACCCAGCCCTGGCGCTCACAGCGCGGCGCGTCTCACCTGCTCTCTGCAAGTTAAACTAAAATATCCAGAGCACTTCTGTTGGAAGGCCGTGTCCCTCAGTCTAATTACAGAACCTACCATCTGATGGGTAGATACATGCTGCTTATCTGGTTTTTTACTGTTTATTATGTGAGTTCCACGGATTATGAAAGGTAGGACCGCACAGGGCAGTGTCCTGCACTTAGAATCAGTTCAAATTTGGGCATAAATTTAAAAATGTGCAGGTTTTTAAAACGTTAAATGGTAGAAGAAATTCAGTGCCAACTCAGAAGCTTACAAATCGCTCCCCAGACCCCATGACAACATGGGGTCAGGAGGTCTACCCACTGAAAAGGGCATAGCCTTGCGTGGTCGTTTACGGCAACAAAGGACAGATTCACCCAAGGCGTTTACCTGGATTAATGTTTAGTACAAGGAAAATAAGGGTGAGGACAGAAATCAATGAAGACTTTCAAACAAGAACAGAGACACCTTGTTTGTTAACCAGAGAAAATCCAAGGACAACAAAGAGGAGGAAAGGTAAGGAGCACTGAATTGACCTCAGATCAACCCAGAGGCTTCCTCAGAGGAGCTCGGTGCAGTGCTGTGACTGGTACGCTAGGGCCAGCCACATGTGCACACCCCCCAAGGCAAGATTGAACTGTATTTTTACCAGTTGTTTGTGGGGTTTGGTAATTTCAAGAGTTAGATTTCTTTTTCTTTTTTTAAAAATTTATTTTATTAAGTCAAATACACATAGATCATGAATATATTCATGCACATATGGGTACAATGTGCTGATTTTTTTTTATACAATCTGAGGTGGTTACATGAAACCAATCTTTTTCACTCACATATTCTGCTTATCATTTACTTGGTGATAGCAGAATTTTCCCCAGAAGATCTTGATTTATTTTTATTAGAGTTTTTGGACTCTGATCAAATGCAGCTTTTGTGTATTAGAGCTTTCAGCTCTGATTAAATGCTGCTTTTTCTCCACAAGAATACTTAAATATTCACTTCAATGAGTAAGTGCTATAAGGATTTAGAATCTCAGAAGATTGGAGATGCGAATGCCCAAGTTTCCCCCAGAAATAAGTCCTTTGTAAAATGCCAGTCGTATTAAGATCAGACCTCTGAGAGGCCCTGTGCAGACAGGAATGGGACAGAGGACCAAGGACTATGTCCTGCTGGAAGGAACAAGTCTGTGAGCCCAGAGGTACTGAAGACATCCTCTCACCATTTTACAATTATTCCTGGAGCGGGTATCATTCTGACCTGCTGGATTGTTAAACAACAATTCTCCTGAAATGAGAGAAAATTCATTCCAAATAAGGAAAATAAAGGTATTGCTGTGTCTAGATTTATAGAGAATCTCATAGAGCTGATAAAGGTCATTAAATGTTTGGGAAACTGGTTTATGCATATAGATTAAGGAATTGAGATTATTTTGCAGGCATAAAATAGGACTTACCAGTGCCCCAAATATTTGAAATTGCGTGAAGTTTAAGTGGGAGCTCACACCGGGCCCCATACCACCCCTCCTCCGTGTTCAAGTGTGAAATCTGCATTGAGATCTTTCTTGAGGTACCCCTGGGGGATTTGTTTTTTCTTTCTTTAGAAGGAATTTATGATAGAAACAGAGCTCACAAAGAATTTTCAGGGAATGACATTAGACAACATAAGTGTTTTCCATATGCTTTTATGTGACAATTCCTTTGTACACATCTTCTTCAGTAGCAGTCAGAGGACGGTGAAGGCGTTTTCAGGCACCACTGTGGAGTCTCCTTGTGTGCTGTGCTGCTTTCTCTGTATCCATCAGACTGGGCCGGAGGGAGCAGTGCAGATTTTGTTTCAGGAATCAAATAATTTTTTGTAGTAATTTATTGAACTGTAAAATTATAAGCTGTATACTTTTTAATGGATATGACAAATATTAAAAAATAAACAAAAACAAAACCACAACAGTGAAAAGCCAGGAATGAAAATGCTGCAATGCACAAGTCCTGCAGAGAAGGGCTGAGACCTTATCAACTATCTAACAATCAAATTTGAGGGCTTGTAAATTTGGACTTCGGTGCAAGCCCCAGAGAGATCCTGCATAACAACATTTTAAATATTTCACTGAGTTTGTGCCTCAAATTAGATTGACAACCACTGGGATGTTGCAAAAGATGTGAAGGTTGACACCCACGTGAGGGACATGGGAAGAACAGGTGAACTTCACACAGGCAGCGGCCACAACTGGGAAGTGATCTTTTCTCATTGACATTATGTTAAAAAGGCATTGAACTTAACTGTGTTATTCTAGGACCTGCTGTACTAACAGTTTCCCTGTGCTATTTGGGAAACACCAGAGAATTAATTTGCCTTGAGCTACCTTGAAAGACAATGTAATTAAATCATGGAACCTGGGATTTTAACCTATTTTATCTGCTGATAGCAGCCATATCATCTAACCACTAAACCGTATACTACATAACCTGTTACATATGTCTAGTCTGAATTTATTAGATATTTTAAAGCAGAGCAGTTTAGAGTTTGCTCATCACGCTGCACTTTCAGCGTGCACAGACAGAGGTCTACGGATCTCCAGAAAGCCGCACAGAGTCCGTCCATTTAGTCAGGTGTTAATAGGATCAGTGTTTGATCATGTTCACAGTCATTTAAATACTAAGGAAAAATAGGAAAATGTATCCTGTCTATGCCACTGAATAGAACAACATTCTCCTGCACAGTTGCTGATTTGAATTCTGGAGTCTCCAAGACGTTTTGTCTGGACGTCTCCCTGCCAACCTCCGTGTCTCACTTAGAAGCTTTCGGAGAGTTGTAGTGGGTGAGAGGCAGGCAGGATGAAACTCCCACACTGCACTTTCCTAGAAACGAAATGCACATAGAGACCAGGCAAGGGAGAACTTCACTGTAGAGGGGGGTCCCTGGCGCCTCTCACATCTCTGCACCTCCCCGAATGCTTCTGATATTGGGTAAGTCACATGACATTAAGTCTGAGTGGTTACAGAAATGCCCTCAAAATGAGGAATTTTCTTTTTGACATGGAAACATTGTGTATCATCTTGAGAAGGGGATGTCAAGTTTCCAAGAATGTTTTGGAAAAATGTCTGGCAGTACTGTGCTTCTTTTATGTTGCTACAGTGACTCTCTAGTCTCAGGTAATCGTTCTTACTTTAGGTAAAGTATTTGTGTGCGTGTGTGTGTGTGTGTGTGTGTGTGTGTGTGTGTGGTATTACACTGCCTTGTCTGAGCTGGGCACAGCTGTTGTAGGGATGTAGGCTCCCACCAGGGATGGGAAACCTCACTTACTTATCTCCAGCCAGCTTCAGCTGTTGGGCTGGAGACTAAGGGCTGTGTTATGGAAATGAGGAGGTTGGCACTAAAATCAAGTATTTAGTTGAGATGTTTGGGGTATTGTGATTAAAAATGTATGCTGAAGTTTATGTAGTGTTTATATATTTATTATTATTTTTCAGATAAAACTCTCTGTAGGGCATTTTAATTTCAATTTTCTGCAGTCATTAACAGGTGTTGGAAAGTAATGTCTGTGGTGCCTCACAGCAGAGGTAGAGATCACAGATGTCATGATTTGCACCATCGAAGAGCAGTTTTGGAGAAAATTTTTTAACAGTGTGTTGAATGGCTCATGTACAGAACCTGTGCTGTGAACTTAACAGTGTTTCATTGTTCACTCATGAAGGTCTTTGATTGTGCACATCCATGCAAAGCTTTTCCAGTTTCTTCTTGCCAATTTTATATTAGAATTGTGAAATATTTAGAAATGTACAGTTGAAATTACCATACATTTCTGATAAATTAGTTAGAAGCCACATTAAAGCCATTTTTTTCTGTGACTTAAAAGAAATGAGATTCCAATTGTATTCTGTAATGGAAACAACAGTAAATGCCATATAGATAAAAATAGTTAATGCGTTTATGGAATATTAAATTCCACACTGAACGCTGATGAAACATTAATAGCACTCTTCCAAGAGAAATACTTACACAGACTTTCTCAAGTCAAAAGGGTTAGGAACTTGAAGATGATAATGACGTTTAATTATTCAATTAATATAATTCATTTATTGATTTTGCTCATTAATTAATGAATGACTATTTTGTTTTCACCCCTTTCCCCAAAACTTTCTTTATAATTTCAGGGTTTTGATTGCATGATATGTCCATAAAGTGAGTCATATGAAGCCTTTGAAAGTGGGTGGCAGGCATTGAATCATGCGTATGTTTAAATTCTACTTGTTTGAAGATGACCTTTGGTTTTATTTTATTTATATATGTGACTTATATCCTGTTAAACAATTTAATGACAATTTTAATATGGATAACTAGTTTTAAGTGATTACATTATACTAAATTCTTTGCAATATTTTTTACCAGTTCTACACATATAAAGTTGGAAGGTTGTAAGTCACTACCTGTTGTTTGAACACAAGGAACCTGAGACTTGGGTGGCTGGCAGAGGGATAGGGCAGTGGTTCTCAACCTGCAGGTCATGACCCACAGGAACTGTATTAAAGGGCCATGGCATCAGGAAGGTTGAGAACCACTGGGTTAGGGAGTGGGAAGGTTGAATCAAGACCCTGGGAAGAAGAGCCCACAAGTGCCTATTGTCATACTTATCATTGTGTATTTATTTAATTACTTTCCTATTTATATTAAGACAATTTAATTTTGCTCCCCCCACCATGTGGATGGAGGTTAATTTCTTACATGTCATTATTCTTACACATACAACTTAAGAAAGTTTTAAATAATACTTTTTTGTACAGGTAAGAAAAGTTTAAATTACTAGCAGTTCCTCTGATGTCTTCCATGTACGAATCTTTAAACTTCTAGAAAGTTTTAAATAACACAGGTAAGAAAAGTTTAAATTACTAACAGTTCCTCTGATGTCTTCCATGTACGAATCTTTGTTTTACCATTTTATTATCTTCTGTGACTAGTGTGATGGTGCTGCATTCCTTTGATTCTTAGATGCACAATAGTCACATTTAAATATCACTTAGATGAGGATTTATTTAATAATGGGTGTCTTCTTACTGTGTTAAGTTTAATTGACCTTTTCTTTTTTTTTTTTTTCTTTGCAGTTTTTGGCCGGGGCTGAGTTTGAACCCGCCACCTCCAGGATATAGGGCCAGTGCCTTTGAGCCACAGGCACTGCCCTCAATTGACCTTTTCATAGTGAATTATTTTGTGAATTGACATTTAAATGTTTTTTAAAATATTACATAAGACTTGGCATTGAAATAAAAAGATTATATAAACAGAAGATCACAGCCGGGCATGACAGATGGGCAGGGTGCAGTTCTGGTCTTACTGAAGCTTGAGCTTGTTGTACAGTCTTCGGTGGAGAAATATAACACCATAAGTAAAAGTGGCTACCTTGTTTCGTATTGAGGTATACAGAGGGTGCCAAAAATGTATACACATTTTATGAAAGGAAAAAACATGTTAAAATTGTAATACTCCAGCTGTGTTTGACTCCTGCAATTATAAAAGATAGGTGATACAGTATACCAGATAACAAGCATTACTGGTGTATGTTGAGTGTTACAATTTTAATACAATTTTTTTCTTTCTTAAAATGTGTATGCATTTTTTGGCACCCTCTGTGTATAAAAGTTTTATTCTATGTGGCAAGCAGTACAAGGGAAGAGGAAAAAAATTATAACGTGTTTTAAAAAGAGAAATTTCCGTGCAATGGGGCATATGACTCAGTCCTGCATGACAAAGGACTGTTCAGAAGAGCAGTTAATTGGGGAGTTTTACTTTCTTACTGCTACCTAAAATAACACCATCTAATATTAGATGGAAAAAGGTGCTTTACATCACTACTTAGCTCTTTTGCAGTTTGGCCAGGGCTGGGGCTTGAAACCACCACCCTGGGCATATGGGGCCAGTACCCTACTCCTTGAGCTACAGGTGCTACTCCTACTAGTTAGTTCTTTGTGAAGCTTTAAATCCTCCCCTCTC
This sequence comes from Otolemur garnettii, assembly GCF_000181295.1. Lineage (NCBI taxonomy): Eukaryota > Metazoa > Chordata > Mammalia > Primates > Galagidae > Otolemur > Otolemur garnettii. The sequence continues at coordinate 1,621,830 of NW_003852586.1, forward strand.
AACTTTTAAAAGACACTTGAATATTATCTTTGATCCTCTGTTTGTCTACATCAACCATTCTAAATTCTAACAGACTGTTGGGCACATAGAAGACCTGGTTGCTGTTTGCTGTGATGGCGAGACCAGTATTGACATTAGCCCCACAGTGGTGCACTAAAGAGAAATTAGTCATGCGGCCACTTCCTGTGGGAGGGACACAGCTACAACTTACACTTTGTCTTACAAATGCAAATATGTGGCCTAATTGTATGTGCCCTCCTTTTATCAAAAATAAAAAAATTGAAAAGATAAATTAATTGTACATCAATTAATTGTAAATTATTTTTCCTATTGTAAGAAATTATTTTTGACATGGAAATTTAACATTCTTATTTTATCACAATGACATGGAGTATGTACAATAGTTATTATGACATCATGAAATAAAAGCAAAGAAAGTGTGGAGTCAGTCACTTTTTACTGCATCCACTATGCAAGTTCTATACTAAGAATGGCTGCAAATGTGAATAATGATAATATATTGACAATATAATGTCAATATTTCTTTCAGGCTCTTAACTTCAAGCTATTCTTTGTATTGTGGTAAGTAAATCTCATGTAATAATTTGACTCTTGAATTTGTCACGCTCAATGCATTTCCTATGTGTTATTACTATAGTTCCTTGACCTAATTCCCCGTTCACAAATCATTGCATTTTAATTAACTCATGGTTTATTTAAGATATAAATCAACATAATACTTCACACAGAACTTTGATGCCATTCTTTGAATAGTCATACAATTTCTTCCCATCTGGCACACAAAAGAGAGCAGAGGCAGTAGAGTTCTTACTAACAAAATTACTTATTTTCCAGGATTAATGATAAGCAAGGAATTCTGAAAAGATCTAACACTTAGTCTTAGGAGCTGTATGAGGCTTCTAAGAATTTTGAAAATTCAGGGTCAGTTGTTAGCTTTAATGATATCAGCATTTTCACTTACACACCACCAGAAATTTATATGGTGGTTAAACCATCAGTGGATTTCATAGCCTTTATTATTCCAATTACCTTTTAATTTTGTCTGTTAGGAAGAGGAATCACAGCACAGCAGGTTCCCAGTGTGCTGTACAAATGCCTCATTTATCTCTTTAATCAAAAAAAAAGACAGACAGCCAGGACTGTCAAGGAAGCAATGCTTTGCCCACATGAAGGGGAAGTTTTCCTTTGTAGAAAAGTGTGATTTTTCTATTTTTATTGAGAAAAATAAATCTTAAATATATGGTTGATGTGTTTAGACCCATTACTATCCTTGTTAAATTTGGGGATGCTGCACAATGATTCACTTGTGAATTTCTGAAGGACAAATACGACTTTGACAAGGTCCTTCTACGTGACCTATATGGGGCAAACACCAGGATGCTGGGCAGGGCATGAGGAAGAAGAGAGGGCAGGAGCTGGGACAGTCCTGGGGATTGGGGGTTAGTGAGAAATGGCTGGACAGGAGGCGGCAGCTGGGACAGTCCCGGGATCCGGGGTTAGCGAGAAATGGCTGGACAGGAGGCGGCAGCTGGGACAGTCCTGGATCTGGGGTTAGCGAGAAATGTGTGGACAGGAGGTGGCAGCTGGGACAGTCCCAGGATCGGGGGTTAGTGGGAGATGTTTGGACAGGAGGCGGCAGCTGGGACAGTCCCCTGGATCCGGGGTTAGTGAGAAATGGCTGGACAGGAGGCAGCAGCTGGGACAGAGCCGGGATTGGCGGTTAGTGTGAAATGTGTGGACAGGAGTCTGCAGCTGGGTCAGTCGTGGGATCCGGGGTTAGTGTGAAATGTGTGGACAGGAGTCTGCAGCTGGGTCAGTCGTGGGATCCGGGGTTAGTGTGAAATGTGTGGACAGGAGGCGGCAGCTGGGACAGTGCCGGGATCAGGGGTTAGTGAGAAATGGATGGATTTCGGACATTTTAGAAGAAAAAATGTATTGTCAGGTTAGATGGCCATTTACAGAAGGAGGGTGATCAAGAGATACTTCAATTATTTAGCTTGCACAGCTGAAGACTGAAGTTTTGAGTTGCTGAGGGGAGGAAAAGAGCAGGCAGCAGTGTTGAAAGGAGACACTGCAGGAGGGCAGGGGATGGTCTGGCTTGTGTGTGGGAAGTGTCGGGATA
>NW_003852586.1:1626928-1628425 GCF_000181295.1 Otolemur garnettii
ATTGAACATGGACAACTGGACTTTGTCAGAGGGGCTGCACCCCTGTGCATTCCTGCTGGCCCAGATGAGCTCCCAATTTATCTCTGTTGTCACCAACACTTGCTCTCTGACTTTTGATCCTCGCCATCATAGTGGGTGTGAAGTGGCATTTATTTCACTGTGATGTAGATTTCCGTTTCCCTAATGACCAATAATGTTGACCATCTTTGTGTGTGTACTACTGGTTTGTGCATATCTTGTTTGGAGAAATGTCTATTGAAATATTTTGCCTATTTTTAAATTATGTGTCTTATCGTTGAGTTGTAAGAGCTCCTTATATATTCCAGATGCAAGCCCCTTATCAGATATATGATTTGCAGGTATTTTCTTCCAACATATATGGAATTTCATTTCGTTTTGTTCGATGCATAAAAGTTTTACATTTTTATGAAGCCTAATATATCTATTTTGTATTTTGTCACCCAGGTTTTTGGTGTCATATCAGAAAAACCGTGCTTAATTCACAGTCATGAAGATTTAATCCTGTGCTGTGTTCTGAGAGTCTCGCAATTTTCACTCTTACATTCAGGCCTATGATTCATTTTTGGTTAATTTTTCTGTGTAATGTGAGGTAGGAGTTAAGCTTAACTATTTTGTATGTGGATGTCTTAGCACTTTTTTTTTGAAGAGATAGGCAATTTTTTTGCACTCTCATTGAAAATCAATTGATGAGAAATGTAAGGGCTGCATCCCGAGCCCTGCGCTCTCCAGCGCCCTTTGTTTACCCTACACCCGCTCTGTGTTGCCCGGGTTACTTGCAAGTAGACGTCTTCTAACTCTTTCCCCCCACAAGATTGTTTTGGCTATTCTGGATTATTTTAGAGATAGCTTGAATTTGAGAGATATGAATGAATTTTAGAGATAGCTTGTCAATTTTGTCAAAAAGGACAGGTTAGATTTTAATAGCAATTGCATTAAATCTGCAGTTCAACTTATGATAAAATATGTACTAAGCCATCTTAAACAGTAAATTACATTAAAATATTAAGTCATCTGATCCATAAACACAGAATATCTTTTCATTTATTTAGGTCTTTTAGAATTTATTTGATCAGAAATGTTATGGGCTTAATTCAGATGAAGGATAATGTGAAGGATCAGAGAAGTTTAGGTAAAGTAGATTTGCTGGTAACTGCCTGTGAGGTTCACGGGGTGTAATGTAAGGGTTTCAGAAGATGGGAGTGCAGTCTGAGGCTCTAGAAAATGAAACAGATGACTCTGTGGGGATAAAGTTGCACAGGAAGAGGAAGCACTGGTGATCTGTGTTGTTTGGGATAACACAAGCCTGTGTGGCAGGAAGACGGTGGTCAGCTAGAGAGTGTTGTTGAGTCTGCATTACAGGAAGACGGTGGTCAGCTAGAGGGTGTTGTTGAGTCTGCATTACAGGAAGACGGTGGTCAGCTAGAGGGTGTTGTTGAGTCTGCATTGCAGGAAGACGGTGGTCAGCTAGAGGGTGTT
>NW_003852586.1:1629287-1646249 GCF_000181295.1 Otolemur garnettii
TTGCAGGAAGACGGTGGTCAGCTAGAGGGTGTTGTTGAGTCTGCATTGCAGGAAGACGGTGGTCAGCTAGAGGGTGTTATTTGCCGGGAGCATGTGAGCTGTGACTCTTACTTAACGCTGTGGATAGAAAGTTGAAAGCAGGAGAAAGGTGTTTTGTGAACAGGTGGTAGTGTTTCCCTGTGAACCCAACAGACGTAACGTTCTGCAGTCTGATCACACTCTGAGTGTCATGGCTTGTGAGTGGCCCTCCCGTTGGTCTGACCCCCACATATCGTAGGCTGTGTGGTGTGTGTGCGGTAGTGTGCACCCACAGGCAGCAAAACGTCTGGATTGAGAGTCAGTGCGATGTGAGGGCATATTAGTGTCAAATATTAATGAGTTCTTTTTTCTTTCCATACCCTGCTTTTCCTCCAAGAGCATTTCCGCTTCAGGTATGAGTTAGGAGGGTCACGTTGCCGTGGGTGTTGGCAGTAGCTGCCAAAATAGAAGACTTAAGTATGAGATGTTTATTATATATCAAAAATCTGTCTCTTATAAGAAAGGAAAACTGAACAAGATCTTACCTTTTAAACTGACAAATCAGGCTTTCAGTTGCAACACAGAAAGACTTTGGAAATATTCGTATATGAGATCACTGAGATTCTGAAGAGACCCGAGGTGGGGGTGGAGAGAGATGGGAACTGAAAGCCTGATTTGTCGGAGAGCACGGCTGCTTTCCTGATGCTTCTTGTCCTCCCTCCTCACAAGCAGGCCGCGCTGCAGCCCCGGGGAGATGGCCCTGTGTCTCCTGCTAAGCATGGACATCCCTGCACATCTGCTTCTGGGGTTATACGGGCTGGAGGGGGGGGGGCTGCCTAAGCAGAGAGAACTTCCTGAGCATCTTATGTCACCTGTCTGTAAACCAGACACATGCCATGATGCTGGTGATGTTTGTGATCAGGGGACTTACCGCCTGTCTCCATCAGGTAGCCAGTGGTAGAGGTGGCTTTGTTTTATGTTGTTTTACTTAAAATTGCAGTTTCCAAGAATTGACCAAACAAATTAAGTGAGGACTTATGGTATATTATTAGCTGATGCTAAATTGTGTGCCCAGTTATTTTGAAATGTTCCCAACTCTCCATTTTTACCCCTGTTCTGTCCTCACCTTGTTTGTTTACTTGTTCACTCAAGCCTGCTTGATAGTTGTGGGGAGAGTGACTCCCTGTGCCGTCTGTGCCTGTGTCCTCAACACCTACAGCGGCTGACGGCTGACCCAGAAGGTCAGACCCCAACTTGCTGGGTGAGTGCCTGTGGGCGGACCTCCAAGGCTGGGGAGGTATGGGACTGCCCCTGCAGGTGTGTCCCTCAGTCTCTGATCTTCTGCTTTGCAGAATAAATGAGCTGTTTTTAGATGCATGGTAAGTGGTGTGATGTCCGTGTGATGTACATGTGGGAGAAGCAAGTGGAGACGTAAAGACAGACAAATACAGTAGCCTTGAGCCCTGCAGGTGCATCCCAAGGGAAGTGAAATTAAGTGTGGCAGTAAGCTATGTGCTTGCAAGAGAGATTTACTAGTAGAAGTAAAGTGATTCAAATCCCAAAGCTGTTACTGTTGTTATTCATTTCCATTCATGTGTATGATGTGATCAGCAGATGCCATCACAGAGGGACCAGAATTTGAGTAAACCATGTCTAGTGAGATTTGTTTTTCTTTTCTCTTTTCTTTTCTTCTTTCTTTCTCTCTTTCTTTCTTTCTTTCTTTTTTTTTTTTAGACAGAATTACACTGTCACACTGGAGTAGAGTGCTGTGGGGTCAGCCAAGTTTATAGCAACCTCAAACCCCTAGGCTCAAGCAATCCTCCTACCCCAGCCTCCCGAGTAGCTGAGACTACGGGTACCCACCACTGCACCCAGCTAGTTCTTCTATTTTTAGTAGAGATAGGGTCTTGCTCTTGGTCAGGCTGGTCTTGAACTCCTGAGCTCAAGGGATCCTCCTGCCTTGACCACCCATGGGGGATTATAGGTGTGAGCCACTGTGCCCAGCCAACATTTTGACTTGTTAGAAGCATACACATCAATGCTCTAGGAGGGAGATGCTTCAGGAATCTGTATCTGGCAATAAAAATTTAGAAAGATATATTAGTGATTTAAAATTTAACCTGAAAGTCTCACTAATGCCATTAGATGCCCTGACTCCTCCCCTCACACACAGGCAGGCGGCTGCCACTAGGCACAGTGCAGAGAGGGAGCCTTCACCTTGCAGGCAGGCAGGGCACCTGTCTGGTTCTGGCCCGAGGGCTGTGAGCAGCCGTGGAAATCAGGACTGGGGCTACCCCTCACTCTCACTCTGATGGGGGACTTTGGAAGTCATGTGCTCTGGAGCTAACATACAAAGCTGACATGACGTCCCTCCATCTGAGTGTGATGTGCTGTGAAAAACTCTTTTTCTGTCTTTGAAGACACTAGTAGTTAGGGGATTATCTGTTACCATCACATGAGGAGCCGATCACAGCAATACAGTGACCATTGATTTACGGGTAAATGAATAGTCCTTACAGGCAATAGACACACATGCACAGACTTCTTAGAGACCCATGGACATGCTATCCTAATAAGCTCTTTCTAGTGAGAGAGCACTTTAATGGACATGACATTCACTTATTTGTTGTAAATATAATATCTATTTTCACTTCACAGTCTAGTGACAGTGGGGAAAATCTGAGTCCATCAAAATGCATCACAAGTAATGTAGGCAGCTTGTGTGAGCCCCCCACCACCTGCGGCATGATTTCAGGAAAGCTGGGCCTCTGGGTCTTCACTGCCACGTCAGTAAGTTGAGACAAACGATAGTAATGGAAACTGTAAACCTTGTGACTAAGTGAGAGTCCCAAGCAGAATGCCTGAGAAACAGTGGGAAGTTAATATTTGCTTTGGAGAGTTTATTTCTGCTGAAGGAGAAAAGTGCTAACATATTCCTAACAGGGTGCTGAATCTGGAATTTAGTCTTTATTTATGTGCAAGGTTGAAGAGCTAGGACAAAAATGAATATCTTTCAATACTTAGGATTTATGTATATAACAGAGAGATTTATTAAACAAGAAAATGCTCCCTGGTGCATTATGGTGATTATATTTATCAGTTGTTTGCTATGTTTTACTTCATCTCCTATGACAGTCAAAACAGGATGGGTCTATCCTAACATTATCCTTGCTTTACAGATGAGGAAATCAAAACACACAAGGCAGTAATTTTTGAGTTATCCTCTTAACAACTGCTGATCCTGGAGCCTGGATAACTCCAATGTTCGGTATTTTGTGTCTATCAAATTCTATTGCTTATCACAATTATTTTGCCTGAGTTTCATAATGTTCATCAGAAATTCATTGCATTTACAGGAAAATTTTAAGTTACCTTGTGTTCATGAAAAGATGTGACAAATGGAGTTCCATCCTATACCAGAGGGTCTGGCCAAGCCCTGGAGGCAGAGTTCACAGTGGTCATCATTAAAGTGAGGTCACTGAGGGTCAAAGGGCAAAGGGATGATGAGAAACAGAATGTGTTTATTGGTGAGGAGAGCAGCATCCTCCCCAAACCTTGCTATTTCAGTTCTGGAACCAGTTTTTGGATATATTCTTTCAGTGCTGGTCAGAAATATTGAAGCTACCAGCTTTTTCCAGACACGAGCACGTACTAAAGTTCTTTATAAACCTTCCCTGCTTTTACATGATAAACACTCACAGCCTGTCCCTAGAAGCTGGCGGGTGATGAAGCCCGTGGAGGAACTCGTGACCCTACTGGCGAATCTTTCAACTTCTCTGACACCTCTCAGGATGGTCCATGGCACCAAGCAGCCATATTTTATAATAATGGCATTATTTTAAAAAATCATTGGAATAGAATGTCTTCTTTTTAAATGAAGAAATTCCCTAATTACCCCGCAGGTAAAACAGAGGCTGTCCACTACTTGCTTTGGAAAGTTTGTCTGTGCTCTTATACTTCTTATTGCATTTTTATAATAACTTCATGGTTTAATTTTAGGTTAAATACTTTATTTTTTGTACAGAAATGCATTTCCTTGTGCAGATTTGAACAAAGATGACATGAGAGAAGACATCCTCTCACCAGATCGCCACAGCAGGAGTGGGGAAATTGAGCATTTAAAAATATCACTGGTATATTTCCAAGCCTCATGTATGATTGGTCCATTGCCCAGTTATAAAAATAGGTAGATTAATATTTCAATCAAGGAAAAGCATCAGTACATGAACATAGGATCTAGCATTCATTTTATCATTTTATATATACTGACTTAAATTATAGTCCTTAAATTACATGAATTTATATATTATATTCTGCCTAGATATAGTCCAATAAAGGGAGTAATTCTATTTTCCCACTTTTTATTATTATTGTAAAAATTAATAAAAACACTCAATATTGAATTGACTTAAATTTTTGACAGTGAGCATAATAATTACACCAATTTTCATAAAATGAATTTTTAAGAATTAAAAAATTAATTACAAATATGACAGCAAAACATGAAAAATTATACTTAAATGTAAAGATATGGAAGTGTTACTGCTCCACTAATGCACTGCAGCTGCTTTGACCATTTCCCCACTAGAAATGAAAGACAATTTTAAAGCAATAACTGAGAAAATGACATGAAGGCTGTGTTGACCAGTTTGATGGAAGTATTTCAGATTGCATGTGAAAACCCCACACTGTACCCCAGAAGTGCATTAATGTACATAGTTACCATTCAATAAAAAAAAAAAAGAAAGACAAAAGTGATTTACTTCAGTTAGTTCTTTAATAACACTCTTATTTTTTGTGTTTGCTATTAGAAAACATGGTTATTTATATTCAGAATGGTTATCAAATAAATTCCGCTTGGCATAGTATTCAAGTTAGAAATGTGTAACCATTTACAAAATATTATCAGTTGTGCTAATGGTAGAAAACAGTATTTCCTTGTACTTTAAAATTTCTGTTTGCGGTTAAGATCTGTACTGTGTACACACAAGCACACATACGTACACACGTTATATTGTGTTTTACTGAGCACTCCGTTTTTTTAGCTGATGGCACACAGAATAGAAAACCTATTCAAGGCTGGTTGCAAAGGCCTGGAGTAAGGCTGCTGATTACATTGGCCCATCAACTCATTAGCATAATATTGGAAATATAGTTTAGCTTTTATTTAGATATAAAGTGTTACATATTTCATTTTACATGGCAACGATAATTAAAGTGAAATTATTAATCCATTTTGAATAAATCAAATTTTGAGTGAAAATAGCAAACTGCAAAATGATATGTAGTATAGTATATTGTAGGCCTTGTTTATACCCAGTCTGTGGTCCTGGACCATCTTTATCTCCATTTCTGTGGGAACATTTTGGATTCTCAGGAATGCACTCTTCCCATGGAACACAAAACCTCAAATCAGTAGAGTTCAAAATTGTGGAAGAGGGAAAGAAAGTGTCTAGGTTGTAATATGAGTATAGAGTGACTAGTTTGGTCCTGGAGATGGCACGTGGGGTGCAGCCAAGCCGAGTCGGTGGGCACAGGGGAAAGCCCATGTTTCAAGCCCATGCCTGACACCCATCTTGGCCACTGCAGCCACTTCGTACGTCGATGCTGTGAAGAAATCTGTGATGGCTAGAAATAAAAGATGAGCAGCCTGCCACCGTGTGCCCTTGATTGCTGAGAACTTTCTGGAAGGCAGAAGTCCTCAGGAAGCATTGACACGGGACACAGATGTTCTCACACTTGGTGCTCATTTCAAAAAGTCACCCAGTATAACTATTTGAGCTCTGATTTTTCTGGCCACAAAAAAAGAGACATAACAGTAAAAGATGTGTAGCAGGACATCCGGGAATCACGGAAGCGCAGTGGTGGTCCTTGCCATCCATGGGAGGCCGGAGATGTGAATGCGGGTCCGGCCATTACAGGTCTGGAGTAGCTGGCACTGAGGAGAATCCCGCACTGAGGAGAATCCCGCACTGAGGAGAATCCCGCACTCCCACAGGCAACGGCAGCACGCCATTCTCCAGTGGCTAGCTGGAATCCTGGACACCAGGTAAAACTATAAAATAAAAATACACATACAAAACTCTACAAATGTATCTTAATATCCATCAAAAGAAATGTCTAAAAATAATACATACAGTAGTATTTATTTTATAAAAAGTTCAAAAAATTAGGCAAAACTAAACAATATTATTTTAGGAAAGGCATTAGAAGTGGTACGATTATAAAGAAAAATAAAGTTAATTGCCTCAACCCGCTAGATAGTTTTTACTCTAGAGATAAAGAAGAAGGTGGGTAGAGGGACCCTAAACAGTATCTGAGGTGTCAGAAACTTTATAATACTGATGCAGAATCTTTAGACTGTGATGGTGACACGTATATTTACATTAGGGTTATTTATAAAAACACACATTTGTATGGAAATTTTTTAATATCATGGACATCACCAAAAAGACTTTAAAATGTATGCTTCACAAAGTTTTTTGAAAATTGAATAGAACATAATAAATGAAGATCAGAGAGCAACTGAGAAAGTCCCCATCTTCTGGTTTGGGGGATTTCTCTCAGAACTGGTGCCTGCGGCCTCACTCATCCCAGTTTGATCCTCCTGGTAGAAATGGCATCAATTCAAAGGATTGGCATTTGCCTTTTGCTTAATCTAACTCCTCTCAATGCAGTCAAGAGAAAAAGAACCAATACTAAATTAAGAATGAAAATATGAGTGTTATTGTATGATAGACTCAACTCAGATTTCATACCCTGACAACTTATGGAGCAGAATATTTTATAGCACTTTGTAAGAAAAATTAAAAATGTAAGCCTTCCCCTATGATAAAGTCTTCAATTTAATATTAAAATGCCAATTTATTCTAGGATTACTGTAAAGCCTTTCTTTCAGCTCACAAAAGCTCAGTGAAAAGCTGAGCTCAAAATGTGACACTGTCACCCACACTCTGTCCCATCAGCGATGTGACTGGACGAGGTTTTATGTAGCTTTTTATGTTTTGGTTCATTGTCTTCATCTTTATGTTGTTTTGTGTCCACTCACATTTATAAATTCTCCTGTTTGGCTTCAATTTATATACCTGACACCTAACAACGCAATCATCAAAATTGACCATAATATGTGATCACAAACTTATAAAATATTTAGAAGTAAATATTGAATATACATAAAGATACTGTTACTGGTTTCACTTTCAGATTGTTGGCTAAATAAAATAAAATTGTGTTTCTGTTTGAGTAACAGGCACTGGAAAGGCATCAGGTCTCATCTTTGTCTTAATTATCTGACAGTTTCCTTGTATTTTCCCTCTTCCGTCCTCCACATTTCTACCAGCCCTAAATGCTGTCTTGCTAGTAACATGTAGCAGTTTGCCACTTGTGTGCTCATTGAATTATGTTTAGCTACCTATCTGCATTTCTTTAAACTAGACAGTAAACTCTTAGATAGGATGATCTTTTACCCTATTTAGATCGTGTAGTTGATGGGGTGGGGTAGGTGCTTACTCACCATCTAATGAATAAAGGGAAAAACAGAAGCTTTTATTGTCTTTCATTTCATCCTTCCCTGGTCCAATAGTGCTCAGGGGCTGCCCAGTGCTCGGGGCCTCCCGTGTCCTTCCACTCCATGATGTGCAGCCCGTGTTGTCAGGGCGCGGATTTCACGAGCCAGCCTGAAGAGTAAACATGCCAAAGTGGGAATGGTGGGGGTTGAAGAAATAAAACACACAAGAGGCAAAGATTACACAGACACAAGGATGGGATCATGGTCTGACACAGCAGATGGCTGCAGCCAGCACTGAACTGTGTGAACAGCTTTATCTGCATAGCACCTCAACTAAGTTTCTCTATTGACTCTGTTGCAAATCAGCAGGGAAAAGGAGTGGGAATATTTGCATCTTGCCAGGTTGAGGGGAAGTAATAGTACACAGGGTAAGGATTAACTTGAGGGAGAGAAGGCTGTGTGCTATCAGGCAAAAGAGAAGCTACGTGACTTCAGGCAGAGGGACCAAGGAGAAAGAACCTGTGTTTTAGGAAGGGAGGAGAAGCAGGTGGGGGTCGTTCCTTGAACGCACCTCCCGGGCTGTGGGGTTCTTGCCATTTCACAATCCGCACTCCACAGCTGGACTCCAGGTGATCTTTATAGAGTGTCATTTAACAGGCTTGGAATCCTTTGCAATTTTCTTAACATTTGACCAAAGGCCACTTTTTAAATTTTTTTTAAACTTACAGGTTTAGCTCAGTAGCTAGGATATCAGCCACATACACCGAAGCTGGCAGGTTCGAACCCAGCCTGGGCCTGCCAAACAACGGTGACAACTACAACCAAAAAATAGCCAGGCGTTGTGGTGGGCGCCTATAGTCCCAGCTACTTGGGAGGCTGAGGCAAGGGAATCGCTTAAGCCTAAGAGTTGGACGTTGCTGTGAGCTTTGACATCATAGCACTCTACTGAGGGGGACAGGGAGAGCCTGTCTCAAAAAAAAAGAGTTCTTATGGAATTTAGAGTAGTTTACTTTGTGTGAAAAAAGAATGAAATGTTTTAAATACATTAACTTGATAAAATTTTCATGTCTTCTTCTTCCATAGTATAAGGGAAACTGGTACTTTCCAACCTTGCACAATTTGGAATCATCTAGGAACATTACAAAATACCACTAAGTGTATCCAGCCCACCAACTAAATTAAAAATTTTAAATGGGGCTTGAGAGCAGTATTTATTAAAGTTTTTAAAGAAAATTATTTAACTTTGCAGACAGACTTGATGGTAAGATTGGCTGATATTCAACAATGATAAAAATACCTGTTTTCGTTACTAAGGAGAGTACTTTGGGGATAATTGGCAGCTATGTACTGCCAATGGTTATCTATTTGTATTAAATATCAGTTAATCTACCAAACTTTTTTTAAAAAATTGAGACAGAGTCTCACTTTGTTGCTCTCTGTAGAGTGCTATACCATCATAGCTCACAGCAACCTCAAACTCTTAGGCTCAAGTGATTCTCTTGCCTCAGCCTCTGTAGTAACTGGGGCTACAGGCACATAACACAACACCTGGCTATTTTTTTATTTTTATTTTTAAGCAGGCCTGGGCCGGGTTCAAACCCACCAGCCCTGGTGCATGTGGCCACTGCCCTACCCACTGAGTATGGGCACCCCCCAAGTAGGCATTTTTGCTAGTTTCTGTTACTGAAAGATTTAAAGGCTGGCAGCTAGGCAGAAACAACAGCCTCAGTGTACCAACCACACTGTGTATGTTGTATCTTTCCTTATGTTAAACAATTTTTGAATAGGCACAAATCATTATGCCCATGTTTCAGAATCTGAAAAGTTGAGTCTTGATTAAGTTATAAGCCTACCCTTATGAAGCTGGCTGTGGTCAGAGCCAGGACATGGACCTATGACGCAGCCTTTCTGTCTCTAGAACTCAGTTTGGTAAGTAGTACTCTTTTAGGACAGGGCACGCTCCTGATTCTGAAGGAATCAGAAAATAAATATTTTAACAAATCACCCAGGCACTCCTCAGGGCAAGTCATTACACCTGGATTTATCATTCTTATGGCTTAGGCCCGTCCCTGGCCTGACACAGAGACTCAGTAAATGGAAGTTGTGAAGTTCTCATCTGTGAAGTTGCTAATGGCTAGCAGTGGGGAACTGTGTTATATTTATGGGGCTGGTTTTTTTTTTTTTTAGCATATCTTTAGGGAAATGTCTTACCTTGAATAAATTTCTCATTCTAATGATGAGATTTTGCACATCATAGCAAGTGTGAGTGCAAGAAATTGAGGCTCAGAATGAATCCTCTCAACTTTTGATTCTGTATAGGTCACAATTAATAGGGTAAGTTTTGCAAGCTACATTTAATGGCTTGACTAAAAACCATTTTCTTGCAAACTGCCATCATTGTCCTTCTAGGAAACAAAAATGTGTTACAATCAATACATGATGTAACTAATTCTCCAAAATTTTATTCTATGCTTATTAAGAGTGGTATGGATGTGAGTAAAGATATGAATGACCTGAGTGACAGCACTTAGGAGACTATAGATCTCACTGAATACAGAAAAGACGAGAAAAATAGCAGACCAATGAGGTAGTGACTGAGTTCCATCATGACACTGTTGCCCTAGATAGAGTGCTGTGACATCACAGCTCACAGCAACCTTAAACTCTTGGGCTTAAGTGATTCTCTTGCCTCAGCATCCCAAGTTGCTGGGATTACAGGTGCCTGCCACAACACTAGGCTTTTTGTTGTTGTTGCAGTTGTCATTGTTGTTTTAGCTGGCCTGGGCCAGGTCCGAACCCACCAGCCTTGGTGTATGTGGTCAGCACTCTACCCACTGAGCTATGGGTGCCACCCCATGACATTGTAATTATTTTAAAAATATTCTAAGTAATATCTGAAAGTTGGTTGGTGTCAGATATTGTGTGTGTATATACACACACACACACACACACACACATACATATGGTTTCCAAAACTTAATTTTAGGTGGCTATTACTTTTTCTCCATGAAATTTTGACTGGAACCACAATATATAGAATATAGTATAAGACAGTGATGTCTAGTATTTCTGGTAAATATTATATCTATCTGTTAATAACCCATGGGTTATAACTGTTTCAACTACTCAATAATAGCTTAAGTCTTTTCTTAATATCGTCTTTCATTTGTGTTTGATCAGCAGATATTTCATATATTTGAAACCAGCTATCATGTCCTCTTAGAAATCCATTTCTTTTTTAAATTACATGTCCAACTTCTGCCTCTACTTCTCACAAGGTGTGATTTCCATGCCTTCAAATTCTAGATTCCTTTACCATAAGTGTTACTCAGCTGCTCCAGAGCCCAGTAAATTCTAACCTCTTACAATCATTTCACATCTTTATATTTTATTTTCCAATGGAAATGTCTTTCAAAAAGTGTACACAAAAACAAAGCAAGGACTCTTTTTCTTTCTTTATTCAGATGCAGGAGGAGGATCCAGAGCTTTAGTTTACCACAGAGCAGAGAGGAGGACTGAGGCTGAGGACCAAGGCTGAGGACTGAGGCTGGCTGTGCCCCCCCCCCCCCCCCCCCCCCCCCCCCTCCGCCCCCCCCCCGCCCCAGCACACAATTGTCTGTGCCTTAAACAGCCAGACGGGAAGACACAGGGTCTTCCCACATTTCATCCACACGGTGTAAGGGGTCCTGACTGACTTGCCGCTGGGGGGAGGAAAGTGACTGTGATGTTAGATGAATTCATCCAGCTCCTGGTTCTCTTAATGGTGCCTCGAGGAATTTTTTAACTGAGGGGTTTATTAAAATAAAAACATAAAGTGATTGGTGCTTCCATTTTGTGGGGCTCAGTTGTTATCACTGACTCATTTGGGTCTTTAAACAAATTTGAGAACTCTCAATTATTAATAAAGAGTTCAAGTCTAATGAGCACTTTGAATAAACACTGAAAGCTGTATTGGCAGGGCATCTTGTGTCGCCTGTTCTGATCTCAGAGGCCGCTTATCTGTGGTCTACTGGCACGTGAGCCGCCAGCTCTCGGGGAAGGAGTCACACGCTGCGATCGTTGTTTATGTTCATTACTTGTGATTAGCTGCAGATGTTGAGGTAACACATATTGCAACAATTAAATGAATTTCGGAAGAATTAGCCGGTTTTTAAGCAGACATAAAAGTGAAAAGAGGGAGTGCAGAATGTTGGGACATCACAGGGCTGGAAAGCTGATTTCTTTTACATCCCCATACATTAAGTACCATGCTTTAGAAGACTTTGACCAACAAATGCCAAATAATTATTTTTAGATGAAGAAGGTGGCTCAGGTAAATGATCTGGTTAATGATGTCACATGTCCACATATTTTTCCCGGAAACTTCACTGGAGTCACCAACAAAGTAAGAGAGAGCAACACAGAATGACAGCAAATTGTTTGCATTTTTACTGACTTAGTTCACTGAGGGCACACAGTCAGGCTACGGTGTCTGTGTTTGTGAGGCACAGTCCTAGCTGCAGCTGAGTCCATCACCTCCATGTGCCCCGCACCCCCACACTGTCCCCCATGGGTGGGTGATGTTCCTTTAACTTCCCCCTGCCCACTTGCAAAAGAAAGAATTTGGAAACCAAGTTTTTAAAAGTAAAACTGTTTGTACTGTATTTATTAAGATAGCATCCAAAACAAAGACACCCATTGCCATCATGTGCTCAAATTTGTGACAGTTATTCACATATTTATGAATAGACATTTTGTATTATGAATTCAGGGAAAAAGCACACATTACTTTAATATAAATTGAGTCCTATGAAAAACTATCATAAATCAATCAACAGGGCTAGACTGATAGTTTTAATTTAACAGAATAAAATAGTCTTCAGGAAAAAAAGGCAATGTTTACAGATTTCACTGATTGCTTTACCAGCATCTGAAAAAGAAAAATAATGTATTAGTTTTGCATAATAAAATTACTAAATTGCTTGTACTTAAAGCAAAGTTGATTTTTCTGTCTTTATGATTTTAACCTTATTTTAAAGGACAATCTTGAATGGTCACCTACATATTTATTCCACAAATAAGATGCACTTTTAAGAGAATCAAATGTATTTTCTTTTGTGTCTTCTTTTATATATATTGTATTTTTTCTTGCAAAAATTATGTACTTATGTAGCAACTGTGTATTCTTGTAACAATTAACAATGCATCATACAAAATTCACTTAGCATGCAATGTCAATTCAATGTTATGATTTATGTACAGGACCTTTTGTGTGTAGGTATTGGTTTCAGATTAACATTGTCTTCTGATAGGATGTGATTTGAAGGAGTTTCTTCTCTGCCTTAACAGATAGACTTTCAGAGAAATAACCTTTTCCCCCTTTACCTGTTGCAAATTAAGTAATTAATATGGCAAGAAACTAAATACAAGTGCCAACTGAAATATGAAGTTATTAAGCATAGTTAACATTCTGAACTAGTTTGTTAGCTAACTGTTCCACTTGAGTAGTATAAAAACACTGATGAATGAAATTATAGATAGCACAGCAAACAGAAAAACATCCTATGCTCATGAATCAAAAGAATTATCATTAAAATGACCATACCATCCAAAGTAATCTATAGATTCAGTGCAATCTCTACCAAAATATCAACATTAGTTTTCACAGAACTAGAGAAAACCATCCTAAAATTGATAAGAAACTAAGAGTGAGCTCAAATAACAAAAAAAATCCTAAACCAAAAGAACAAAGCTAAACACATCAGGTTACCTGACTTCTAATTATACTACAAGGTTATAGTAATGAAAACAGCATGGGTCTGGTCTAACAACAGGCACACAGCTCAGTGGAGCTGAACAGGACACGCAGAAGAGAAGCCACATGTTCACAACCGCCTGAGCTCGATGGAGTAGAGAAAACACACACTGGGGAAAGGACCCTGCTTAACGGTTCCAGGAAAATTAAAATGCCATGTGCAGAACAGTGAAAGGGGAGACCTGCCTCTCACCGTATACAAACATGAGCTCAGAGGGGACTGAAACGTGAACACAAAACCTGAAACTATAAAAACCCTCGCAGGGAGCCAGGGGAAAACTCTTCTGGATATCAGTCTAGGCAAAGGATTCATGGATAAGACTTCAAAAGCACAAGCAACAAAAACAAACATGGATAAATGGTAAACAGTTAAACTGAAAAACATTTGCACCTACATAAAAGAATCAAATGAGCAAACAGACAAAATGCAGAATGGGGAAAATATTTTCCAAGAATGCAACTTACAAGGAATGAATAAGCAGAACTTACAGGAAATGCAAACAACTCAACAACAACTAAACCCCAAATAACCCCATGAAAAAGTGGGCAACAGATATTAATAGGCGTTTGGTAAAAGAAGACATACAAATGGCTAAAACAAGTATAGAAAAAATACTCAACATTACTAAACATTGGGGAAAGGCAAATTAAAACCATAATGAGATACCATTTTTCTCCAATTGGAATGACAAATAAAAAGCCAAAAAATAATAGATGTTGGCACAGATATGGAGAAAAGAAAACCCTTATACACTGTTGGTAGGAATGTAAATTAGCATGACTGCAATGGAAAATGGTGTAGAGATTTCTTAAAGAACTAGAAGTAGAACCACCTCTTGGTCTAGGCCAGTGATCCTCCTGCTAGGTGTCTACCTAAAGGAAACAGTTTTATTTCACTGGGTTACTGTGATGG
The DNA here is from genome assembly GCF_000181295.1 of Otolemur garnettii. Taxonomy (NCBI): domain Eukaryota; kingdom Metazoa; phylum Chordata; class Mammalia; order Primates; family Galagidae; genus Otolemur; species Otolemur garnettii. The sequence continues at coordinate 1,643,520 of NW_003852586.1, forward strand.
TTTGGAGACACACTGTGCTGTGCTTTGCATTTGTGTCCATGTGGATTTTATGTTTCTTGATTTTGTGTATCTCAACTCATTTGTTATGACCCAAACATGCTGCCTGCAGCACTATTCACATTAGAAAAGATACAAAACCAACCTAAGAGTCATCCAACAGATGACCGAGGAAAGGAAATGTGTTCTAGACACGCAGTGGAATCCTAGAGCCAGAAAGGAGATCACGGGGACGCGGGTGGCACCTGAGCCAGTATGTCTAGTGACACCGCTCAGAAGCAGCCCAGCACAGCAGGCTCCCACTGGTGAGTGGCAGCTGAGTAGCAGGTGCACAGGGGCAGAGAGAGTGGAGTGAGGGCTGTGACTTGGGAGGGTGAATGGTTGTGGGGGGAGCGTGATGATAGTTACTGGGCAGGTACAATGTGTAATATTTGAGTGGTGCGTACACTGAGTGTTCAGACTTCACCACTACACAATATACCCATGTAACAAAAGCCACACTTGTACCCCTTAAATTTGAAAAAAAAATTAAAGAAAGAAAGAGAGAGGAAGGAAGGAAGGAAGGAAGGAAAATAAACAGCAGTGGTAAATATTTAACTAGACATTGATGCTTTTTAGTTACCTTGACAATGGCTGCTGTTAGAGGCATTGCCAACAGTAATAGCCACCATCACATTTGCTTTTCAATTCTACTTTAACTCCTGATGCCACCTCAGTAGAAATTTTGATTTCATTGCTGTCAAATAAAGCCTTGGCTTTTTCCAGTGCAGCTTTGGATATAGATTCTTCCATCAGGGTAAGACCATGTTTCTTGCTCACTCCCTGATCAGATGGCCCTGGTGACATGAGTCCAGCTGAGTTTTTGGACAGTGCCTTTCTTCCCAGGACAGGTGTGTTGGAAGTGGTGTGGGGAGGCTTGGTGGGCGGACGGTATGAGATAGGGACTGGGAGACTTTGGGTCTCAATTGTTTGCTTTCTAAGATGTACACCTCAGTGTGGAGAAGCATGTGGCTGAACAAACAGCTTTGGAGATGACCTGTGAGAACTTTGACAAACGGTGCCTCTGCCATCCAAGGTCCTATCTTTTCCCATATGGATGTTTCTTCCCTATATTGAACACTATTATTCAGAATATTCAAGTCATAATACACTTTAGGCAATTTAAAGAAGAAATTTCTAGTTTTACAAATATGCCCAAGTTCCTTATTCAGGATATATTTCATAATTTCAGAGGTTCTAAGGCACAAACTGCCAGCATTCCTCTTCACTGAATTGTCTCATTTTTATGTAGTAAACATATACTTAAAGGTTATTTCTCATGATGAGATCTTGTCCATTTAATCTATGATTTCTAAATCTCATTCAGATGTATGACTTACCAAAATGAAAGCATGATCATCTCTCTCTAGAAAATTTCATTTCTTTACCTGAAAAAAAAAAAATATTCATGCAGGTATGTCTGTGCATACGTGTATGTAGAGACACAATAAAACCCTAATGTTTTTCCCTAATATTAGGGACAAAGGAGGGATGTCCATCTAATCACTTTTATGTAACACTGTAGTAGATGTTTGAGCCAGTACAATACGCAATAAATAAATAAATGACATCCATTTGGAAGGTAAAATGTTCAACAACAGATGAAGGAGTAATAAATTATAGCATATCCACATAATAAAATAATAATCTGTAAAAAGAAATTATTACACATATTATTTCCTCAATGGATCTCTAAAAATGAACAAAGTCCAACATAAAAGACACAAAATCCTGAAAATGCAAACCAATGTGTAGTTACAGAAAAGAGAGCAGGAAGAATGTGTGGTCACAAAGGAAGAGGAGGAATCTTCAGCTGTGCCAAGTATGTTCAGCATCCTGATAATTCTTTTCACAGATGTTCACAGATGTCAACATCTACCAAAGTCTACACTTTTGCTATGTACGGATTGCTGTCTGTGAATTGTATTTCAATAAAGCTGTTCAAAATATTACATTTTATATAGTTTGCTTGTGGAAGACTGTATTTCTTTGCTTCCCTAACAGAGTTCATACATTATAATGGTAGGATACAGGCGACCTACCTTGTTGAGAGAAGCAGTTTGATGTTTTGGGGCAGCAGACTCATCTGATTGAGGTTCACCTTCATCAGGCTCGTCTACAGGGGGAAAAGCTCTAGTAGTCATAGATACATTGGGGTAAAATCGAACAGATGGAGCTTCAGGAGGCTCAACTGCAAAAGGTGTGCCTGCGACAGGATCAGGTGCAACAGATGTGGTTGGACCAGAGTCAGCTGAAATATGTGCATATGCAAAAGATGCCGCTGCAGCAAGCTCAGCTGCAATGGGTGTGGCTACATCAGGATAGACCGCAAAAGGTGTGGCTGCATCTGAATCGGCTGTAAGAGACTCCACGGTAAAACGTTCAGGTTTAACAGACTCTGGTGTAACAGCCTCGGCTGTAAAAGGTTCAGGTTTAACAGCCTCAGCTGTAAAAGGTTCAGGTTTAACAGACTCGGTTGTAAAAGGTTCAGGTTTAACAGACTCGGCTGTAAAAGGTTCAGGTTTAACAGCCTCGGCTGTAAAAGGTTCAGGTTTAACAGACTCGGCTGTAAAAGGTTCAGGTTTAACAGCCTCGGCTGTAAAAGGTTCAGGTTTAACAGATTCGACTGTAAAAGGTTCAGGTTTAACAGCCTCGGCTGTAAAAGGTTCAGGTTTAACAGACTCGGCTGTAAAA
>NW_003852586.1:1646840-1671015 GCF_000181295.1 Otolemur garnettii
AGCAGGCTCAGCTGCAACAGATGTGGCTGCAGCAGGCGCAGAGGCAAAAGGTGTGGCTGCAGCAGGCTCAGCTGCAAAAGGTGTGGCTGCAACAGATACATATGCAACAGGTGTGACTGCAACAGGTTCAAATGCAACAGGTGTGACTGCAACAGGTTCAAATGCAACAGGTGTGGGCGAGGCAGGCTTGGCTGAGACAGGTGTGGTTGCAGCAAGTTCAGTCGCAATATGTGCATATGCAACAGGTGGGGCTGCAGGAAGCTCAGTTGCAATATGTGCATATGCAATATATGTGTCTGAAGCAGGCTCAGTTGCAACAGGTGTGTCTTCAGCAGGTGAAGCTGCAACAGGTGGGGCTGCAGCAGGTGAAGCTGCAACAAGTGTGTCTTCAGCAGATGAAGCTGCAACACGTTGGGCTGCAGCAGGTGAAGCTGCAACAGGTGGGGCTGCAGCAGGTGAAGCTGAAGCAGGTGGGGCAATAGGTGCTGTAAGTGCTGCATAAATATTTGGACACAGGGCACAGGAAAAAACCCCAAGAAGAGGTTGAGCAGAGGAAGGAGCAGCAGTTGAGGGTGAACCCATGATGCTGTAGCTCTGGGCGGCTCCAGAAGCATGTAGCATCCAGGGATCTGGCAGCACCCCTGTATGAACGTCAGCATTCCCAGGGTAAAGGGGCATTGCATTCACTGGTAGAGACTGAGGAGGAGGTTGAGTGCCCCTTAGGCCATGAGGAGCATTCCGAGATGGACGAAGTGTGTGATCATAGTAGCCATTGTAACCCTGAAGGAGAAGCAGAGATGTCAGTTGAAGCTGATCATGCATTCCACCAATACGTCACTCAGGATGTGACTGTGATACTGGCTGATAGGTAATGAATTATTTTAATGAATTCCAAGTAAGCCTCTTTAACAACAATGTACTTACATAACTTTCAAAATAGAGAGTAATAATCTCTTAAGAAAAGTTAATGCACCCTAGTGAAGGAGCAGCATTTTGTGCTTATACAAGTGTGAGTGTTAGAGGCTGCAGACGGCACCAGCCTATGCCAGGAGAAAAATAGAAGCAAGTAGGTGCCGTTTCTGCACTGGCATAGGACCACAGGAGTGGTGTCTTCACACCTGCCCTCTGTCCCCTACTGCCCTGCCCCTGCCTTTGGTGCCCGGGGATCACTGAACACCCTACTGACAATTTCACTGCCATATGCCTCTTCCAAGTGCCTCAGCTCTGTCAAAGCTTTCAGTCCTTCAAGACTGAACATCTCAAACTGTCAGTAAGAGGGTGAGCAGACTGGATGTGGGACGGCAGACTTTTGGCTTTTAATTGTTCCTATGATTTTCGTGTTTGACATGAGTATCTTCTTCCCATTACTCATAGATTCATTGGCAAATTTCAAGTGTTTTTTTGGGGGGACCTCTTTATTTCCACTTACTGCTCTAGGCTTGTCCTTTACACATGCATTTAGACTTTCAGGGAGCTCCAAGCTTGGAAAGTTATGTAAAATTTATAGATGATTGTGAAGTTTCTTAGTCTTACCTACATAAAGTTTTATTTCCTAACATAAATTTGTCAGTTTTCATGAGTAGGCCACTTACAGTTTATATATCTGGAACCTGGATTGTTTGATTTGTTGCATAGTTCGATGATAATTTAAGCTGTTTTGAATTTGTATAACATAAAAGGTTTTAAACTTGATCAACTATATCGACATTCCTTATATGTTTATCAGTTGATGGAGTTATCTTTACATGTGTTGAGAAATGCTGCTTTTATCAGCAATACTTTTGATGATGAAAAACTTTATTTATATGATTAAATTTCATTTTAAGGTGTTTAACATGATAAGGGCAGTGATAACAGTATGAATATCAGTATATCAGTATGAATAAAAAATACAGGCTATATAAACATAAATATACTTATATTTACGTTATTTAAATAGACGCATTAGAGAAAGGAAAACGAAAATGTCCCTAAATTACTTCTTAGCTTTTCAAGGAAAAATCATGATAATATTGAATTATTTAAGAATATTAGATATAAAATGCTATTTTAAAGAAAAATGAATAATTAATAATATATTTCAATATATTTCAATATATTTCAAAATATGAAAAACTTTACCTCTTCACTGGAGGAGAAAAATTTCTAAGACAACAAAGAAAACAATGTTAGTTTTAAATTTTCCACCAATGAAAATTTTTTTCTTTAGCTCTTTACCCGCATTTACAATGGCTATAACCAGGTATAACTGACACATCTCTGAGGAACTTAGGGTTTTCTTTCTTAAACACTATAGTTGTTTCCTGTAACTATGCATGCTTAATCCTGCTACCCTGAAATGCATTCTTACAAAGTAGATGTACAGCAGGATCAATGACATTTTACTGATTCTGTTTTTCCTACACTATCATTTTGATATCTTATTTCTATCAAATAATAAATTTTTCAGAAACAGGGAACCAAATATTCTGATTCAATTTTGTATCAAGTTCTTTATTTGCACCAGCTACTCACATTGGCTTATCATTTATATTCACCACAAAATCACCAAGCACTAAGCAGGGCTTTTTTTTTTTTTTTTTTTAAGAGACAGAGTCTCACTTTGTCACCCTCAGTAGAGTGCTGTGACATCACAGCTCACAGCAACCTCCAACTCTTGGACTTAGGTGATTCTCTTGCCTCAGCCTCCTGAGTAGCTGGGACTACAGGTGCCCACTGCAATGCCTGGTTATTTCTTGTTGCAGTTTGGCCATGGCTGGGTTTGAACCCACCACCCTCGGTATATGGGGCCAGCGCCCTGATCACTGAGCCACAGGCCCTGCCCAAAGCAAGGCTTTGCAATAAAACTTCTCAATAGATAAGATTGTTCCTTGAGGGCTTTGGAATATTTTAAGCTTTTTTTATTTTATGGTTTTAGGTTAATTGAGGGTACAAAGAATTAGGTTACAACGTTTGCGTTTATTGGGTAAAGTTCCTCTTACTATGTTCTGCCTTCCAGGGGTGTGCCACACACCATCACATTGTACCCATTAAGTGGGAGCTCACCACTCCCATTTGTAAACTTCTTCTTGATGAAAATTCTATGATTTATTTTTAAAATTACAAAAGGAGTGTGTCTGTTCTGTGTTGTACTTATACTGGGCACTGAGATCCTAGATACTAGAAAAAGTGAACAAGGTTCTTTGCTCACACATCTGAGATGTTAGCCCAGCCACGCTTCCTAATTAAAATTTTGTCTTTCTTTCCAATTTTCTGTTGGATTTTTATGTTGCTGGTTTTCTGAACTCCCAAGTTAATTTTTTCCTGTGGCTCATATTGTGGAGTTTGCTGAGGTTGGCTGTAGGAGGCATGAGTGATAACATGTTCTAGGGTGTTCACAGAGGCAAGTGCCAGTTGTTGGTGTTATGGATCTTAGCTTTAGGAATCTGATGATTAAAATATTAACTTATTAGAAATTCAAAATAATATCTTCTACTATTTTTCTTTTCAAAAATTATTTGGAAAATATTTAAACTCCTCTGCCAGGTCCAATGGTAGACTAGCGTGGAAGCCCACAGCACATCTCCTGCCCATGTGCCAGGCTGCACATCATCTCCTGCCGTTTGCCAGGCTGGCACATTCACCAATTGCAAACTTGTGCCTGGGTGCCAGTGTGATTTTCTTAGCATGGTTCTGTCACCAGAATTTGGGGACAAAAATGACAAATACAAGCAATACAACGCATGTATTGGTTAATCAATACATGTGTTAGCCCTCTATATAGGGATAATTTATGGGTATTTCCTACAGCAAACATCTAAATCACTGGACACACCTTTCAGCATCTCAGAGCCTGAACACCCAAACCTGATTACATGGTTGTGACACAATTTCACACTTTCTTCTCTAATATTTACACACGCAAAGTCATCACTTAGTTTGTTCAAGTAACATATTGTATTATCATAAAGTATTAGACATGTGGGGAAAACCTGGGCACAGCAAAAATTTTATTATAAAAAGAGGGTTCACTTAACTCCTCTGCTCACTGAATACAAATATGAACCTTATGGAATAAATTTATTGAGCATGAATATGTTTATGCCTCATAATATGTTCCCACATTTTCTGCCGAATTAGAAGAGAACACAAGCACTAATGTTTCCAGAGCAACAGCAGGCACTAAATTGCATTGTAAAGACATCTGAGAATTTTTAAATGTAAAGTATACTTTAAGATAAAAACAAACACATTTGCCTATAAATGAAAAATATTTTACCTTAAAGAAGGGGAAACGCCTCTAAAACAAAGAGAAAAAACATTTTTAGTTGGTTATTTGTTTGAAACCATTTGTATCCACATTTACATATTACTGAAGAATCTGCAAAACTTAATTATTATGGTTAATCATTTTTTGAAATGTGAGCCACCCATATCAATAATTGTTACCATTATCATCATAACACGATTTAGACCTTAACAAATGCCTCAGTAAGTTTTATGTTGGCTGAATGGATTTTGAAATCATCTACATGTACATAAATCTTTACTGTCTGAAAAATCATTCCACTCTTGGTCATAGACCTGGTTTTGTTCTCTTTTTCCTCCTAGGTTTTGTCTACAGTGCACATCTGTGTGTGCATCTATGTGTGTGTGTGTGAGTGTGTGTGCGCCCACCTCTCTGTGTGCCTGGTCTCCTATTTTCAGTACCAAAAGTACCACATTTCTGCTTGTTCTCCAAGGATGCTTCAATATACTTATGAACTGACCACAGATTATTCACCGCAGAATAAGAATAAATAATAGTACAGGGGAATCATTTAAGAATTAGGGCTTAAACTGGGTAAATTTAGGGAATAGAATAATATTTTGAAATCTGGACAGGGTGATAATATCAGTCACAGTAGTTCATGATAAGCAGTGCTAGAGTTCTGGTATTCCACTGAGCACTTTGCATAATTATCTTATTTAGTCTTCAAAACAGTTCTATGGGGTAGGTATTATTTTACCCATTTTAAACAGAGGGTATTTCCCACACACAGTGGCCAGTGTAAGAACTTGCCATCAGACAGTTCTGATCTAGTCTCATCTATTTAAATCACACTGAAAGTCACTGCATTGTATGCTGTGTTCTTGTGTCACTAAAGAATCAAAGTGTCCATTTACTTCCACCCTTCCAACCCTTCCTCCAGCAATGACCCTTTACAGCCAGAGGAAGGCCAATCAGCCGTCTCGGATTTGATAAACTGTGAAGACTGTCTACCTAGGACCCTGATTCCCTATGTACAGTATTTCCTCCTGCACTTCCCTCTATTTTTGACCTCACCTCATTCCCTTGCTGCTTACTTATTTTTAGATATTTCAAACTTTTTTGATTTTTAAATTTTCCCTGGAAAATTTAATACTGCAAATCTCACATCATCAATGTGTTTCTTGTCGCTTATTCTAAACTGTGATGACTTTATAGCTACAATTTTGAAAATCCATTTACTCACCTTCCTTGCAAAAGCCACACTCACAATGCAGGCCCAAAAAAGAAGCTTCATCCTGATCAACCCTGTGAATATTAATATTATAAATCAGTTGTTTCAGAATATATACAATGTATTTTAAAATTATTTCTCGAAGCAGCAAAAGAATACTTGACTTTCTTAGTTTGAGGAGTTAAGACCCTTCACAGAAAATTTCACGCCCCACTCCGCCCCTCCACATGTATTCTCAGCCCTGTTGGGTTCATTTGTCACACTCTGTGCTCCTTCTTGGTTTCCCAAAATCCTGCCTTTTCCTCCAAATTTCATTCAGTTATATTCATTCTTAATTGCTAAGCTTTCCATGGTTTTTGACAGATGTGTGGATCATACATTCACCGCTACATTACCAGGCGTGAAAGCTCTGTCACCGGTCACCCACCTTCTCCCTCATGTGGTCCCTCTGTGGTCTACTCCTTTCCTTCTCCCCAATTCTAGCAACTGCTCAGTAGTTTTTCATTCCCGTAGTTTTACCTTACTCTTCCTTTTCCCTTCACAGTCCTCCTTCCTTCCTTCATTGCACCCCTCTTTTACTTCTTTCTTTTTCTCCCTTCCTTCCCTTAGTCTCTAAATCATGATTCTTGAGTGCCACCTGTTACAGGTTCTGGAGACACATGAGAAACGCAATCCAGTAGCTAAAAAAGCAACATAGGGATGGCATCACACAAGGCATTGGAATTCAGAGCTCCAAAGGCAGGACTTTTTTTTTTGGCCAGGGCTGGGTTTGAAACCGCCACCTCTGGTCTATGGGGCCAGCGCCCCACTCCTTTGAGCCATAGACGCTGCCCGGCAGGACTTTTTTGTAAATGAAGTCTAAGCGCCTCCTTTGAACCTAACCCCTCATTTCAAAATGGAGCACTAAAAGATGTGTATTATAAAGCTCATTATTTTGTGATTAACAAGATAGGAAATCAGTGGATTACATTTGACAGTTGGAAAAAGGAACAGATGATCGAAGTCTGAGGAGCCCTCTAGGGCTCCACAAACAGCACCCAATCTCAGAAGACCAGTAATCCAGAGCGCAGCCTGCTATTCTTAGAAATAGAAAAAGTTTACTTTGCCATCTGTGGCTGTCTGCTTTGCTCTTGAACATGTCAAGAGTTTAATTTACAGGGTAAATATTCCTCAAGGATATGTTACTACGTATCTTGTCATAAGTATATGATAAATGGCCAGATTTTATAATGTGTTTTATGTTTTAGTATTTCCTAAATATCTCCCAATCACAGAAAAACTCTATAGCCATCCATCCCAGTGATATAAACTTGAATCTGAAGAGCCTTTGGCACATCATGATACTTATTTACCAATGGAAAGAAGTAGCTATATAATGAATGCTGTGCTCTAGTTTAATTTTGGGAAATAAAACATTAGTTCTAAACTATGTAGGATAATTTGATAATTCATCTGAATATCAGATAATGTTGTGAGTATGAGGTATTCAAGTCAAACAATGCTTACGTTTGTTCCTCATATTATACAAGGTGGGCATAAAGTTCACGTCCAAGTTAAAGCTTTATGGCCACCCTGTATACATTTTAATCTGAGGAAACAACAGATATACAGAGATAATCAGGAGATAATTGAGTGTGTATGTCTAAATTCAGGGAGAAGAACTTTGGAGATGAATCCAGAGAACTAGGACTTGGTTTTAATCAGCTGATTCTATGTCACAATTAAACTGATTTAAGCAAATAAGATCATATATAAAACATGTATAGAGGTAGAAAAGCAGCAGCTACAGTCAGAGCCCTAGAAAGCATCAGTATTTGTTCAGGAGAAAAGGGTCCATAAAGAAAAATCTACAGAAAAATCGTCAAAGAAAGTTATAATAAATACTGTGAATAAATCCTCGTCAACAGGATCTAAGTGAAATAGTATCCTAGAGGAAATTTTATTTCTGCCACAATTTCTTCATTTTTAAGGTACAATGTGTATAGTTATATTAATAATATGTATAATAGTAAATTTAATAGTATAAGGTTAATTGAGGCAAATACATAAATTATCCTGCACATAGCTGATCATTCAGTTTTAGGTACTATGATCATCATTACTCCTTTCGCTATTGTGGACATCATTAAAAAGGATAGATTACAGAGGACAATTTTAAAAATCTAGATTATCTATAACTTTGTACTAGAGAAAGGCCACATACCCTTTGAAACTTGATGGAGAGAGTTGAAGTTTTGTTCCGATTTAGACCAGATTATTTATATATCCTGGTAAGAGGTGGATGGTGGCGTTCAGTACTTTCTAGGAGGTAGAGAGGAAAATTGATTTCTGTTGAGATAAATGTGAAGCTTCTTAGCAGCATTCCAATAAGAAATAGTTTGGTAAGATGTCTCTGGTCACCAAGAAGTTTAGAAAATATAAACTTACTTTAAAATTCATCTGCTTTAAGTGGAGTGGCAGTAGAAATCAAATTCAGAGTTTTACACGATTGTTTTCCAGGTAGGGCTGGTTAAGTGTCGAGGGGCAGAGAAGTTACATGAGCTATCAAGATAATATTTAAAATGATGGGCGATGAAGTCTGGGCTATGTGAGAAAGGCAGTGGGGCCAAGGGAGGAGAGAGAATGGATTATATGCTGCAGTGTTATCAGAATGTTAAGGGGTGTTCTGTCAAGACAAAGAAAAATTCTATTAGCTTCTACTTGTTCCACCTTTTACAAGTATAAGCCATGTGTCTTCTCCTTCTGAAAATCTTCAGTATTCAGGCCGAATAAGAAGCAAAGTGAGGCTGTGAGTGTTAGGTGATGTTCTTTCTAGCGGGGAGAGGAGGATGGCTTGGCTGCGGGTGCAAGCTCGCTCCTAGAATTGTATGAAAGCAAGAAACGACTACATACTCTTAAATGGCATATAGCAAAATGTCTTTATTGTCCACTCCCTTTTATTGGGAGCTAGTCACATACACCACATTGATCAATAATCCTAACATCCTCAATTCTTATCTTAAACTATAGAAAAGAAAGAAAGTCCGGGAAAGTGAGATAACCATCATAAGATTAGCCTAAAGAAGGAAAGTCCGGGAAAGTAAGACAACCATCTTAAGCTAGCCTCAGGCTGTTCCTCTCTGAAGACCTAAAAGGGCTATACATTATCTGACTTCTATTGTTAAAGTTAAAGGTTAGGATAAACAGAGGAGTAAAACCTTGTTCTTCTATGTACTCAATTAAATTTCCGAGAAACAGGCTCCATGACTGTTTTCTTACGGTTTGGAGACCCCGCAGTTACGATGGAGTGTTTTAGTCACATCATTAAGATGGAGTTTTTCTTTTCACTCACATCAAACTTTGAGTCATGTCCTCTGCACAGATGGGCCATTTCAACCCTTATCTGGCAGGCTGACTTGATTACACAGTTGGGGTTCCCTGTAGGAGATTGTTATGCCTGGCCTGCCGGCCCCCACTGTGTTTTCCCAAGTCACTTAGGCCTCGACAAAAGCGCATAATACTCGCAAGACTTTTTACTCAGTTTCTGGAATTAAAAGAGCACATTTCATTTAATTTTTGTGGGAGTTTACCCCACATGTGAGGGACTGGAGGGACCGGAGCCCGGGGGAGGAGGAAGGGCTGAGGTCCTCTGTGAAGTTATTGATGACTTTTCACTTGGTAAAGGTGCACAGCGTAAAGTGTTAACCCCCATGAGACCTGTCTCACGTCTTCCCATCACAATCAAATGCTTCACACAAATTTCTAAGCTCAAAAAACCTCCATCCCCACCCCTTCCCTCTGGATCTGACTCTCCTCCTCTCCATCTTTGGGGGCTCTTACCCTCTCAGAGTTTCCCCCAGGACCTCTGTGTCCACCAGCATATTTGGTTTTGCTGTTTCATTGTTTGGTGATATCATTAGAGAGGGGGCTGGGACGTTCTCAGTGCCCAGCTCCATAAGAGGAGGAGATTGAGGGCTCTGATGTGGGTTCAGGATTAACAATGAGGTACATTTTAAATGTGAATAAATCAGAGTGTTGATAGAATGACAGCAGAAGTATGTGAACCCAGCTGTGGCTGGAGAACATAATTTGTAGTGTTCAACGTTATCAGTTTTGAGAAGTAAAATTGTAGTGCCTAGAAAGTGTACCAGGTATTTCCGTGTTAGTCATGCTGATTTAAAGTACTAATTACATTAACATCAGTAGCCTTGCAAGTCAGTATGAACAATGGAAAAGACAATTACACATTAATACATGCACTTAAAATTTTATTGTTGGGGGGGAGGAAATATGTTTTTATAACTCAGAAAGAGTGGTGAAGCATCTTAAATAATTATTGACCCAGTTCATATGAAACCATAAAGCAGACCCAGTATATTCAACATGAACTAACAGGGAGGTACAAGCAGTTCAGAGAATATTCTGTGGAGTCTTCTTGGGCTCAGTATTTCTGTGTTATCAATCAGCCTGTCCAAACACGCTGGTAGCATGAAGTAATATAGCAGAAAAGAAAACTATGGAAGATGGATTTTCTAGTCAAACCTAAAAGAAAAAGACAAAACAGAACTTACATTCCAGAAGATAATGTTTGTGTATAGGACACATACACTTATCCATTCTAGTCTGACAGAATGTAATTTTTTACAAGCATTATTAGGTATTAGTAACATTTTCTGGTGGCCAGAATGAAATATTTTAGTAACTACAGCAGAACCTCCATAGTTGCCCACTTCCCTACATTGACCACCTCAAGTTGACCTAATTTTCATAGACCAAACATGTACCATATATACTCAGTGGAAGTCTCTTAGGTTGACCAGTTTGTTACAGTCCCCACAGTGAGGGTGGTCAACTTACAGGGGTGTTTCTGTATTTCTGTTTACGCAAGGACTTTACTCTATGAAGTGGAAAGGGAAATTGTTTTTTTGCTAAGATAAATGTAAAGAAATTAATGAGAGATAATAGCCAGCTTCTTCAGTCTGTCATACAAAAATAGTCTTCTATCTATTTATGGAATGGTCCATCTTTACATTTTCAGCCAATTTTGAAGGAACAATTTAGTCTTATTTTTGAAATTGCTTATTAGGTATAAAAACATTGCTGCTGTCTTTTTTTTCTACCTTTTCGATCTAATTGAAATCTTCATTTTAGTAAAATAATTGTATTACATAAAATGGCTTTGGGCTGGCATTTCAAGAAATAATTTTAAAATTAAATTCTTCAAAATTGATTTTACATATTTTTGTTCCTCTGCTTCCCTTGTTTTTCTGTCAATTCAGTATCTTCTGCCTTACATTTTTTTCTCTGATTCATCACTTGATCTTACTGCGCTACCATATCCTTTTCCTACCAGTAATGTGGCACTTACAACACTGTTGCCATTTCTGTCCTTGCCTGGGACTGAGCTTAATCCGGGTAGGTTCTGCATCCTAACTCTGTATCCCTCAAGTCTCTTGCATCATGGGGTATATGATGAGCTTTTAAGGAGTGCAGAGTAAATATTTGAATAATGTCAGCAAATGAGACTTGCTGTTTGTAAAATGCACCTGCATTTCAGCTCTCACCCTTGTATTTATTATTATTTTTTATTTCATGAAAATATTATTTTCCTTTCATGAAATTATTTAACAAGTTGTCTGACTCTGTTTTGTCAGAAGGAAAGAATGACTTGACAAAACAAATGAAGTGTGCAACAGTGTACCCCAAATAAAAATATATCCTCTCAAAAATACCCAAGGTGGACTTTGGGGGCAAAGTCAGCGTATCTGAGCCCTGGGCCGGAAATCTGTATTGGATTTTAAACAAACAAGTATTTTAATCTCCCTTGGGTCTCCAATTCCTGGTCTCAAGTCAGCTGATGATATGAACTACCTCGTAAATTTTAAGTGAACTATAAATTAGTAAATACAGCCGAAGGAGTTAGAATTGTGTTTGGTACATTAAAAGCGCTTGATAAATTATTTTTATTCCCATTCACCTTCGAACCACGTGGGTTTCCACTGAGTGGCTCCACTTACATGAGGCCTTTTTTCCCGAGGCAGGAAGAGCAACCTCCCCTTACCTTCCCCATTCCCAGGCCACTCCATGTGAAGATGAGGAAGAGGAAGCCTTTTAGAATGATCCAGTCCCACTTAAGGAACCGTGAATGTATTTCCTTTTCTTTATGATTTTCTTATTAACATTTTCTTTATTCTAGCTTAATTTACTATAATACAATATCTAATACACATAACATACAAAATCTACGTGAGGCAACTGGCTCTGTAATCAGTGGGGCTTCCAGAAAGCAGCAGGTCGCTGTGTGGTCAAGGCTCAGGGTGCGCAGAGGGTGGTGCCCGGGAGAGCGAGGGGCGGAGCCTGGGAGCAGAGGACTGAGCCCAGGAGAGCAGGGGGCGGAGCCCGGGAGAGCGGGGGTGGGGGAGTGGGCGGAGCCTGGGAGAGCGGAGGGCGGTGCCCAGGGTCACCTGTGTTGGCATTCATTGTTCAAAGCTCACTTTGTTGTGCTGCAAATGTACGTTCAAGGCATATAGGAAGAACAGGAAGATAAATTCAGTGAGACGGAAATTCCAGAAAGAAGATACCCTGGATACCGCAAGGGTAATGTAAGAAAAATGAGCCTCGGCCTCGAGAGCAGCGACACGCATGCGCACTGAAGTTTCTTGAGTGCTCCAACCCACCTGGACCCCACTGATCAAACTGTCAAAAAGAGAAACTAGAAAAAGAAGGGAAGTGGATTTTATGTATTAAAAATGGTGATTTTTTTTTCCCCAGAGAAAATGATGCAGAACATTTGTTTTAAAATGGCTTGAAGTGTGTGTTGAGACTCTCTTGATGTGTTGTCTCTTAAACTGAAGTGCTGACTCTAAATTTCTAGGCTTAATTCAAAGGTTAACAGGAAAACATCCGTGCAGACATTATGCCCGCTGATGATTTCCACCCAGCACCATTGCTTCTGGCTGGACGTATCTTTAGCTGTAGAGGAGATTTACTACAATTTACCTTCAAAATCTTTATGAAACACACATGCATGCAAATTACATAGATACATTTGTGAAGCAAGCAGGTACAAGCAAAATTAAAAAATATAATTTCATGGAAATTGAAAATATATTATTCAAGATCACATTTGTCAAATAAAAATCTCAGTTATATTATTTTACGTCTAAAGGCACTTACCAAAATACAATAGAAGCAGTTATTTGAAGAATCTTAAAAGTACCTCTTTAAAAGAGAAAAAAATGACACAATTACAAAATGCTTACAATAATAATTCTCCATGGAAATATTTAAGCATCTCATATGCAAACTGTAGGTACTAAATTTTTATTTTCTCAAATAATTAGAAATGCTACATTCATATTTTAAAAACTAAATCATAGTAGGGCGGCGCCTGTGGCCCCATATGGGTTCAAACCAGGCCCCAGCCAAAAACTACAAAAAGCAAACAAACAAGTAAACAAAAACCTAAATCATAGTAAAACATATTCCAAGAAATAATGTGACTTGACAAATATCAAAACCTTATATTATCATGACTTCAAATCATGATATGTTGTTTATATTAAATTGTCAGTTTTCTAAGTTCAGTCTCCTGTTCTCCCATTTATTTTTCAAGTTAGAGGAAATATTTCCTAAGTGAAATCTTTTCCTTTTAATGAACTAAAAAATAAAGTTAATTTTTTTTAGAATTTTTGTAAAATATAAATATTATTCTCTATCTTGACCTATTTGTAAGAATTGTTGTAAGAATTAACTAAAAGAATGTGGGTGAATCCTTAAATTTAAATCCAATACAAAAGCAACTTGTCATTGTTATTTTCATGTATTGTATCTGCATTTGTACTATGTGACTTATAATCTAATTTCCACCCTATATTCATTTATTAAATTTGGTTTCAGCTTCCACCTGAGAACCTGTTGGAATTTTATTTCTCAATTTCATTTTTCTTAGTTTGCTTTTGCCACAAAAGATAACTATTTTTTAAATTAAAAGTAAAAAGGGCATACTCACCAGAGCGGGGATCGCTTGGTAATCATTTGCCTTAAAGTGATTCCACAGGTCCATAATTTGCTGATATTGATGGGCAACTTTTAGGTATTCGGGCAAGAAAACCTTCTGATAATACTGGTTGATTTTGTTCTAAGGAGAAAAAAAGTATCGCAATATCTCATATATCAGAGCAGGCCTGGACATAACTAAATGAGTTAAAACTTAATTTGAATAGATTCTAAAAGAGTCAAAATGAAGCTGACAAAAGGAAATGTTATTAATACAACATTAACTCTATGTTAACATTCATAGAGTTAATTTAGACCCCAAAGCCACAATGCTTAAATAAAGAAACAAAAACAAAGAAGAAGAAGAAAGAACATACGAAAAGTGCAGGTAAGAAGGCAAAAGGACAATCTCTTGATTTTAACTAAGTGTCCCAGGTTGTGGTCTCTTTTCTGTGTCTAGTAGGAAAAAACCTGGTCCTTAGAGTCACATAGGATGTATAACTTAATTTCGTAGGATCTATGACGCTGAGCCAGTTAATCTGAGTGATGTTGGTCTTTCAGAGATAATTGAATACGGATAGAAAAACACTGCACATTGGCTGCCAGATATTCCATGACCAAAGAATCTGTTCCTCCCCCATGTTCTGGGCTGCCCTGATTATGGATTATTGTACAAGTTAATATTAGAGTTAAGCACATGGCATTTTCCTTCAGGCTAAATTCCTATTTTTACAAATTAGAATATCAATCCATGGGATTTTAGAATTACAGCAAATAAATATTGGGTGGATTCTTGGCCTTAATACAATTAGTCTGGTGGGAGACTGCTTCCATGACAGCTTTCACAAACTGAAATTACTAAAATAGGTAATGACTTTGTATCTATGTCTATGTTTTCCTTTATTTCCATTGGATATTCTGAAAGCAACAACTTATTCACTTAAAATAATTAGCCAACAGAAACAAACACAGTATTTCTCAATGAACTTGTTGATTAATTTTAAAATTATTATTTACTTCACTGGATGAACTATTAGAAAACTCTTTGAGAAATAAAAAAATATATATGATATCAAAATTTGGGAATCAGGGTAATAAAATCCTTGGCAATATATTCTTGATATTTGTAAAATTGAAGATTTTCCCATATTAGAAGGGATTGTGCAAAAGACCAATTGTAATAAAATTCTAAATTCAATAAATAGTAAAAAGAAAGAAGTGATAAAAAATAGGAAACTTAGGGTGGCACCCGTAGCTCAGTGGTTAGGGCGCCTGTCACATACAACAAGGCTGGTGGGTTGGGGCCAGCTAGAACAACAATGACAACCGCAACCAAAAAAATAGCCAGGCTTTGTGGTGGGTGCCTGTAGTCCCAGTTATTTGGGAGGCTGAGGCAAGAGAATCACTTCAGCCCAAGAGTTTGAGGTTGCTGTGAGCTGTGATGCCACAGTATTCTACCCAGCGCAACAGCTTGAGACTCTGTCTGAAAACAACCAACCAACCAACCAACAACAACAACAGAAAGCCATGAAACTTAGGCTATGTGGAAAGTCTTGCTTATGTGGAAGGTCTTTCTTGAAAGAATTTACGTCAATTGAGAGAATCATAGTTAAAGAACAGAGAGAAGTTGTATTTGTAAGTAACATATGCAATTAAGAGAAGAGTATTTCAAGAGTATTAATATTTCTAAAATTAGCATTTAAAAATATGAATCAAATATAGTTTCACATAGAAATAATACTTTACCAAATCAACAGTCTTCTTTGGGGTTTCCTTAAAGAAATAATAGAAAAATTAGAAACTATTATTTTCATTGTATTGGTTATGCTTAATTTTCTCTTAGAAATAAAATCTCCTTTTTTAATAAAAACAATGAAAATAAATTTATTTGTATTGCTTCTATTCACTGTTGTATCTCAAGATTGGAAACATGTAGGGACATAGTATTTGGTGAGTATTTCTTAAACACGTGGTAAGTGAATTAATGGGTTAACAAGGAGCATGTAGGCAACTCAAATTAGTAATTCCTGTTTATTTTTAAAAGTTCAAACCCATGAGATGAGTAAAATATAGAAAAATATTACTAAAAATAAGTTCAAAAAGAGTGATTTCAAGAAAAAGTATTATATAAATTACAGGTTAAGTGGAGAACAGATAAAGGAAAAAATCAAATCAGCAACTTTAAAAGACTTTAGGAAAGAAAAAAGGGGGGGGGGGAACAAACCCTAACTAATTCAGGGGGTTTCTTACCCAGAAAGAGCCTGAACTTTGAGAAACAGTGCTTTTTCAAGGGCCATAAACAACAGATCCTCCTCTCTGTCTGTGTGAAATTCCCTCTCTATCCTGGCCAGGGCGGGCAGGAATGGCCCCAGGCACTATGGGCCGCTCCGGGGGCCCCAGAGAGGCCCCGGACTTCTCGGCCTCTCATCTCCCTGCCAGTCTAACTCTTTCCCCTTCCACATCGCAGCAAATTCAGGGGCAGAAAGATGGCTTTTCATTCGCTTCTCTAACAAATTCACAGGACAACCCAAGATGTGAGGACACCCTGGGGAGATGCTGCCAGGCCTACAGGAGACAGGTGGCTGAGCCGGGTCGCCGGGGCAGGTGGGCGGCGGTGCCCGCGGGGGCAGGTGGATGAGCTGGAGGTCTACCGAGAGAAAAATGCAGGACCCAGAAACCCACATACTGCATGATATTCTTTATAAATCTCAAAGACAAGCGGCATTACCCATACACAAGCAGAGAGAGAAACTGCTTCAACATTTACGGTATGCTTGCTTTTTTTTTTTTTTTTGAGACAGAGTCTCACTATGGCGCCCTCACTAGAGTGCTGTAACGTCACAGCTCACTGCAACGTCCAAGTCTTGAGCTTAAGGCATTTTCCTGCCTCAGCCTCCCATGTAGCTGGGACTATAGGTGCCTGCCACAACGCCCAGCTATTTTTAAAGACGGGGGGTCTCACTCTTTTGTTCAGGCTGGTCTTGAACCCGTGAGTTCAGGGAATCCACCTTCCTCAGCCTCCCAGAGCTCTGGGATTACAGGCGTGAGCTAGTGCACCTGGCCAGTATGCTTGCTTTTTCATAGAAAGGAGGCCCGAGAAAAACGCTATCCTGCGAGTTACACGAGGGAGACTTTTACAGGAGATGAGGCCCTTCAGCGCTTTCTGATTTTAGAGTCTAACGGTGGCCAGAACTTAGTTTGGTAAAAGCGATTTATTACTTAATATATTCTCTTCATTAAATGTAGTTATTACCTAAAACAAATATTCTAAAGGGAAATAAACACAAGTGAGACTGAACACAGTGTCTGGGATCATAAATGTATGTTACAAAACTGCCACAAAACGTATGAGTAATCGTTATAACACACCTTATAGTTCACAGGTGTGTTACATGTGTTCATTTTTAGTATTGAAGTTTATGATAAAGATATTATAGAAGTTTTATGTACATATTCCCTAACCCAGAAATTCCACTTTTAGGAATCTATACTATTAATATGTTCTATGGGTATCAATTAAGCTGTGTACCAGGATGTTCATGTGTCACTTGTAATAATAAAATTAGAAACAATATTTATCAATAAGGAATTGAACAAATGAAGATATATTCAGTGGTACTGACAGAAAATAGTTTTTAAAAGAATAAAAACGAGTAATTAGATCTCCATTTCTCATGGGAACTGGCACATTCAGTTTTCTATTGGTTGATTCACACAAGATTAAACCTGCCTTAACTGATTATCAAATTATGATAAGAGTGGTGTTTATTTTTGTTTTTCTCCATACATCTAGGTTTTCAAATTTTTGGTGTTATCAACACTTCACTATAAGTAAAAAATCACTATAAGTAAAAAACCTGTATTCTAAGAATAATATATTTTTGTGCATCTATATGTAGCTACACTTACATATTATTCCCTATGTCTGTGTACGGTAAAAGTGTAAAAGATCTTAGTTCTCCTAATAGTGAGGCTTGTCGCCGAGAAATGGATTTTAATTTTTATGTGTTCAAAGCCCCCTATATGACTCAGATAAATTCAGTGATTTTTCTCTTCAGAGCAATGCAGAAATTTACAAAGTGTTGGAAGTTTCCTGTTTACCAGAATGTTCACTAGTCTCAAATGAAGATCTACGATTTTCCTTTAGAAATGATATGCTACTGTGGAAACAGTCAGTATCCTTCCTATGTGCGTGGGGCAGGTAGGGAGGGAGGTGGAGCAAGAGGATGGGCAGGTTGGTGTCTGTGCGCTGGTGCAGGAGTGCTGTCTGGGTTCTGTTAACAGACTAACTCTGTAGGGCTGCTCTATGTAGACAAAGAGTTATTATGCTAGACTAAAGCTGTCATATTTTGGTAGACAGTATATCTTTGATAGCCATTTTAACAATGAAATAATAATCTCTATTAGCATGACAAATTTAAGTTAAAATAGCAAACATATTTAAAGTATTAAGAAAGCCCTGTTATTCGAGTACAATTTGATGTCCTATACTGTTTTCAAATTTACTATACTTCTGTTTTCTCAAAAAACAGTGTAATTAAATTGCTGCACCTCTTAGGTTGTAGAGTGAGGGGCCTCATAGGTTTGGAGTAAGAGGTTCTATTCCTGGAAAAAAATTTAAAAAGGTGTGTATCGCCTGATTCCAGAGGAATATCCTACCAATCCACCTTTCATTGACAATCTTGCGACCAACTGATTATAAGAAGATGATGAACCACTAGCAGGAAGTCCTTCCAGTAACAGCGTTGAGGAAGTGGTTCACACGTGCAGGCCCTGTGTTTCACCCTCTTCACACCCACGCATGGAGCTCAAATCAATGGAAATAGCGACTCTTTTACACTCAGAGATTTAAAACAATACTTATAAAATAAGTTTTACCTGACTGGTATACATAGCTGCATCCTTTTTCTGCTTCTCTTGCTATAAAATAAATAATACTTATTGTTACAAGTAAAAAAAAGTAGTGATAATAACAAGTAATTTATTAAGTGTATTTAATATAAGGGATTTTGACTTACTTCCTTAGAGAAGCCAGATTTCTTTAAAATAAATTCAAATAATACATTTTGATTACTCTTAAAACTATGAATTTTTTTCTTTTTTTACTTTTAATCATTCTCAGAGATGAGCAGAAATAAAACTAGGCTATTGGCTAGGTGTCATTCAAAGTGTCGATGGCCATCTGTAATATGCAGTGAGATCTCAAGACAGAAGCACTTTACGTGGACCTGGATGAACCAGAGTCCTGTCCAGGGCCACACACTGGATTCCTCTTATTCTGTTCACATAATTTCAGACTCACTTGCCTCCTAGCATGACAGAAATGTTACTGGGTGACTTTAAAAATAGTATTAAAAATGTTTGGTAGTGTCTCTTGAATACTTAGATGCATATGTTTTTCGTCTGCCCTCCCCCAATTTTTTTTACAAGACTAAAGTTCCAATTCTACCAGATTCAGTAAGTCTATAGGTTTTTTTGCTTGAAAAGATAAGAATAAAAACTGTCTAATATGACAGATAATATCTTGGTAGTTATAAGTGTGTTATTCTTGTGATAAAATGCTTTATTTACCTCACTGGCAGAGAGCTGTTCTCTGCCCTGTAAAAAAAAAAAGTTTTAATTTTATGATCTGATCAAAAGGCTGAGAAAAACATTTGTCACTTACACCTCACATTAGAAACAGTTTCTTAAGACAATACCATTTTATAAGACAAAGTGGAAAATGAAACTTAGAGCTTGGACAAGTACTTCCTACATTTCCTTATATTATGATTCATTTGTTAAGGGAAGATAATGACTTCCATCTCCCTACCACAAAGAATTATTTGAGGAGGTACGTAAAATGGTATATGAGGAAACACTTAGGGCATATGTGTTTCTATTATTGCTATTTGTATTTGTACTATATTGTTTGATGTTTAATTTCTAGGTTACAATATTTTATTCACAGCTGTTCTACTGTCTAAGTTAGGCTGTATTAGGGTATTATGCCTCTGGTTATTTTATGTATTTTTATCCTATGCAACCCTCCACCCCCCAATGCAGAACTCACCTGAGTGGGAATAAAGAGGTCGGCACTGTTCTCAATCTGGCCCCATGGGTTCATAACAATCTGATATTGGTGAGGAGCCTGGAGGTATGGGAGGAGGTTGAACTGCTGGCAAAATTGGTAGATTTCATTCTGGAGAGAAAGAAAATTATAGAGTTAAAGAAAAAGTTTATTGACTCCAAACCTGTGCTGTTTGCCCAACACACAAGAGATTTCTCTAGTCCACAGAGGATGGGTTACCTGACCTTCTGTGCCTTGAAAATCTTTATTCTTGAGATAATTCACCTATGATCCTATTGTCAGAGATGTTGATTGAGCCATAATGTGATGCTTCAACTACCCCAGTATCCAACTTAGATCATTTAAACTTGCAACAAATTTTCTGAAATTTTTAACTGCTCTAAAGACGGCTGGATACTTGCTCAACACTCATTTTTCTTAAATTATAAATCCACATCTATTTGGCAAAATAATAGCTGGAAATCAGAGCAACACAAATAAAAAAATATGTGGGGGTAAATATTATATATCATTGGCAAAGAATGAATTATGTGAACATTTGCAAGAAGAAACAGCCCTAATATTATGGTCTAGTTGGAATTATAGTTTGTATGAGAAATTTACCAGTTGTTTTTGGGAGGGCTTCTTTTCCATATTGGCTTTAATTTTCTGTTAAGAAAAGGAAAAAAAAGTACTTGTTATGAAAATACACAAAAAGAAAATACTAGTAGGTGATATTAATTTCATTTTATTTGAATGAAAATTACTTACCTCTGTGAACGCTTCCATAGATTCCTGAGGGGATAAAAGAGAAGAATTAGCATTACTTGTGTGATTAGAGCCTTGGAGTCATGCTAAGGTCTTTGGGGCAGTTAATTCAATGTTCAGGGACTAAGCCACTCCTACTGAGAAGTTATGCCCTTTATTAGGAATTCAACAAATCAAATTAAATAAAGTCTTTATCAATAGAGCCAACATTGTGTACATGACTGAACATATATTCTATTTCAAGGTCTTCTTAAATTCTACATTATTCAGGCATTGTCAAATGGCTACAGAAGGTGACAAGGGACACAGACGTCACAGCACAGGCCTGGAGGTAGTGATGAGCTGGGCTGGGCGTGCTATTTCTAGAGGATTCAGTGTTACTTTTAAGGGCCCCTGTGGCTGCACTTGACCATGAGGAGGAGACTTGGCTGTGTCAGCCCTTCAAGCCTGGGGCCTCTGCCATGTCCTCTCCCCTCTCAGATGCTGTTCCCACCGTGGAGTGGATATTTCTACCTCAGCAGGTGTTTCTTGTCCCAGCGATCTGTGAGACTCCTAATCCAACCTCATCCAGCCCCTTAAACAAGAGGGTCCCAAGTGGTGAAGGGCCTCAGAAGAGCCGGCTTGTAGCTGCTGCTGGCTGAACACAGTGCTTGGAGAGCCCTGCCTGCTCTGAGCAGAGCTGAGGCCTTCCAGTCAGTGTCCAGAGCAAACAGCAGGCGTGGGGTTTGACACTGGCCTCATTTAAATGCAGTTTCCTCTGGGGTCTGACATATACTGTCAAAGAGCACAAAATAGGAAACCATGTGCGCTGCCAAGAGTCAATTTCAGCCTCCCCCAAATTACATTAAGTTTGGGTGACAACTTAATATATAGTCTAATTATGAGAAATTTATTTCTTGACGAACTTGCTTTTCAATGATAAAAGAAAATCTCTCTTACCTCGCTCAGTGAGATTCTAGAAGATTCCTAGATAAATAATAATTAATAATCAGAATCCAATGACCACAGAAGTCTTCGGCATTATTGCTCTATAACACTAGAGGGTATTTTTGTCAGGCCTCAGATTACCTGCATCATCTTTACTATGATAGGTTAAAAGAGTTGAAATAAAACCAGCACAGTCAGGTTTCTCAACTGGTCATTATGATTCAACTTTGGAAAACAAAAGGGGTAAAAATCAGCTTATGATTGAAAGGAAATGTCTCAAGAGACTGTGGACCAACTTAGGTGAGTACTACAGAAGTGGGAAGGGAGACATTGCCGGTTTAAATCAACGTATAGGTCTCTTTCTGTTTTATGAAAAGAGTTTATAGACTTGTATATAGATCATTAACATTATAAAATAACATTAAAATATAAACAAAAATATACATATACATAAAAATTTCTTACCATATTATTCATGCTCTTTGCGTTTTCCTTAAAGAAGAAGAATACTTAGATCATTGTATGAATTTTATGTGAATTTTATTAGAATTTCCCACTGGGCACTGAATGTACAACCAGTGGTAGACTGGGGAGTGAGGGCCGAGTGGGGCTGGGCTGCGTTCTCGGCATCTCCGGAGCCTAAACTAGTCTTCAAGGCACATTTGTCAAATGGATGAAAGGATGCCCACAGTTAAGTTAGCATTGTGTGAATAACTTCATTTCACTTATCACCGTTTATCAGAAAATACATGCCACTAAGACAACAAATGTGTTTTAGTGATAAATAGTACCTAACCTTTCTATTATAAACATATTGATTTTAGCTTGAATTAATTTCAAGAAGAAAACATTGATCATTAACCTACTTAGGAAAATAATTTGAAAACAAGAAAATGAACATTTTAGGGTTCTAAGAATGAAGACCACTAAGGGACAAATGGTCTGGGAGTGAAGTGGATGAATTGCTTCCTGCAAAGATATGTTTTCTTCACCTGAACTAGTCATAGAATTACAAAAAGAAAGTGTAATTTAGGTCTCATTCTCTACAAATAATCTGGGATTTCAAGTTTGATTGCCCTCGAATATATTTTAAAAATGTGGATTAATCTGGCTCAAAGCATGAGAATATTTTTACCTCACATTGTCCAATAAATGTGGAATCAATAATTACCTCACAGGATGTGGAACAAGCGTTCTCCTGAAAAGAAAACAGAGGAAACAGATCGTTCACTGAAAGGTAATATATTTTGGTTCATGGTGATAGCAAAGAAAACACAGGTTTGTGAACCAAAGGGAGCATAATAGGAGAAGTGAAGTAAAGGACTGTTAAGAAGAAATTCCTTTAACGATATTACAAAAAGAAAGTGTAATTTAGGTCTCATTCTCTACAAATAATCTTGGTTTTCAAGTTTGATTGCCCTTGAATATATTTTAAAAATGTGGATTAATCTGGCTCAAAGCATGAGAGTATTTTTACTTCACATTGTCCAATAAATGTGGAATCAATAATTACCTCACAGGATGTGGAACAAGCATTCTCCTGAAAAGAAAACAGAGGAAACAGATCGTTCACTGAAAGGTAATATATTTTGGTTCATGGTGATAACAAAGAAAACACAGGTTTGTGAACCAAAGAGAGCATAATAGGAGAGGTGAAATAAAGGACTGTTAAGAAGAAATTCCTTTAACGATATTCTGGTTTAATGACACGACTAACAGATGGCTGACACGCTCTTTCCTGGGATCCATTCATTCTGTGTTAGTCCATAGCATTTTAGTAAACCAATGAAACATCACCATTTTCACAATCACACTTAAAATACTATATTTTGTGAGAGAAAATAACTTGTTTCATGGAAAGTATATCTCAACAAATATTACTAGATAAAAAGATTAAAATAATTAAATTTTACCTCATTGGGAAGAATGACCACATTTTTGTCTTGCTTAAATTTCTAAAAAATAAATAAACTTATTTTATAACCTTGATCAAATAAAATGTTAAAATATATGTATTTAATTAAGGAGTTGGGACTTACTTCTTCAGAGATTCTGATGGATTCCTAGAAAATGGAAAAGTGCATTAATATTTGCCTAGGTTATGTTTGTGCTAGCTGTGAGGTTCTATCTAGACCCATCATCCAGTGGGTAGTGAACATATGGAGTCTTTGCCTGAACCAAGCACTGAGTTGACTGGAGTTTTAGTCCCTATGTCACTAACTTTTCTTCTCTTTTCTTTCTTTTTTTTTTTTTAATGCTTTTATTTATTTTATTTTTTTGGTCGGGGCTGGGTTTGAACCTGCCACCCTCAGCATATGGGGCCGGTGCCCTACTCCTTGAGCCACAGGCGCCACCCATCACTAACTTCATAGTCCAGGCAGCTGCCGCATTCTGTGTTATGCTTTGGGTTATGAATAAGTGAGCAAAAGCTTTCTCAAATAGCAATGATAAAGAAGATGACTTTCTGTTTCCTCTACACAATTTCTAATTTTCTTTTGTTCTTCTTTTTGAAGAGATGAAAAATATCCCTGGAAAATAAGATCATGATGAGTGACACTGAGTGTGTCTGTGGGTGTCTCTCATGCAGCCCGCGCCCAGAGGGTCGTTGGGAAGGTGGCATTTAATGTGAACTGAGGTAGGCAGGAGTCTCCATTTCAGAATCGTGTGGTGGATTCCTGTCACTCTGTTCACCAGATGTAGAATGTTCACCATGGCTTCCATGCTGGTATCTTTAATACTGGGAGATAGTCAGAGGCAAAGAAGGCCCAAATCTAATCTTGATAATGCACATAGATTTTTGGCTTTTACATGTATGTGTGCGTATGTGTCTCTATGTCTGTGTGTGTGTGTGTGTCTATGTGTGTGTGTGTCTCTATGTGTGTGTGTGTCTATGTGTGTGTGTGTCTCTATGTGTGTGTGTGTCTATGTGTGTGTGTCTGTGTGTATGTGTCTTTGTGTGTGTGTCTATGTGTGTGTGTTTCTGTGTGTCTCT
>NW_003852586.1:1671035-1671988 GCF_000181295.1 Otolemur garnettii
TTTCTGTGTGTCTCTATGTGTGTGTGTGTCTATGTGTGTGTGTCTGTGTGTATGTGTCTTTGTGTGTGTGTCTATGTGTGTGTGTTTCTGTGTGTGTCTATGTGTGTGTGTCTATGTGTGTGTGTCTATGTGTGTGTGTCTATGTGTGAGTGTGTCTCTGTGTGTGTGTCTGTGCGTGTGTGTTTATGTGTGTGTATGTGTCCATGTGTGTCTATGTGTCTATGTGTGTGTGTGTCTATCTGTGTGTGTGTCTGTGTGTGTGTCTATGTGTGTGTCTATGTGTGTGTGTCTCTGTGTGTATGTGTCTGTGTGTCTATGTGCGAGTATGTCTGTGTGTGTGTCTATGTGTGTGTGTCCATGTGTGTCTGTGTGTGTGTCTGTGTGTGTGTGTCTGTGTGTATGTGTCTTTGTGTGTGTGTCTATGTCTATGTGTCTATGCGTGTATGTGTCCATGTGTGTCTGTGTGTGTGTGTCTGTGTGTGTCTATGTCTATGTGTCTATGTGTCCATGTGTGTCTGTGTGTCTATGTGTGTGTGTGTCTGTGTGTGTGTCTATGTGTGTATGTGTCCATGTGTGTCTGTGTCTATGTGTGTCTATGTGTGTATGTGTCCACGTGTGTCTATGTGTCTATATGTGTGTGTCTATGTGTGTATGTGTCTATGTGTCCATGTGTGTCTGTGTGTCTATGTGTGTGTGTCTATGTGTGTATGTGTCCATGTGTGTCTGTGTGTGTCTATGTGTGTATGTGTCCATGTGTTTCTGTGTGTCTATGTGTCCATGTGTGTCTGTGTGTGTGTCTATGTGTGTGTGTTCATGTGTGTCTATGTGTGTATGTGTCCATGTGTGTCTGTGTGTCTATGTGTGTGTCTATGTGTGTATGTGTCCATGTGTGTCTGTGTGTCTATGTGTCCATGTGTGTCTGTGTGTGTGTCTATGTGTCTGTGTGTCCATGT
>NW_003852586.1:1672008-1673982 GCF_000181295.1 Otolemur garnettii
TGTCTGTGTGTGTGTCTATGTGTCTGTGTGTCCATGTGTGTCTGTGTGTCTATGTGTGTGTGTCTATGTGTGTATGTGTCCATGTGTGTCTGTGTCTATGTGTGTGTGTGTCTATATGTGTATGTGTCCATGTGTGTCTCTGTGTGTGTCTATGTGTGTATGTGTCCATGTGAGTGTGTGCGTGTGTCTGTGTGTGTGTGTCTATGTGTGTATGTGTCCGTGTGTGTGTGTCTATGTGTGAGTGTGTGCGTGTGAATGTGACATGCACACACAGCAGGATATACAGACACTGGTGGGCACATCACGTGTTTACTGGGTGGAGCACTAAATGTCTTACCTCACTGGAGGAGTGATGCTCCATCTTCTATATAAAAAGCAAAAACAAATACAAGTGTCACTTTTATTGCTTATTTAAAGTATCATGCTATTTTTCCCTTTTTTAAATTTTGTTGTAATTTTTGGTGCCAAGGAAATTTTAGACAACCATTTCTCAGAACCTTTAAAGTTCTTTTGAAAAGCTATCTTGGTTTCCTATAATGTTAATAAGCAAATAATTTTATATTTCATTTTTTAAATTCTATATTTCAAATGAATTTTTGTCATGGCTTAACATTTCTTATTTTTGGAAAGTTGCTGAGGGTTTCTTTTCTAAGTGTTAATCCTGTCACAGTTCAAAATATAATATGATGTCTGCACAGAAGTATTACAGAATCTTAAAATGTTTTAAAACCACGATGTTTTATTTTATCAGGCCTACATTAATTGTTAGAATAAAAAATATTGAGCACGTTCTTTTGTCACATGTCAGAAAAAGTTGAAGATTTAATCTAATTTTGTCAATATGAATAATTGTCATATAACCTCAACTTTATACTTACGTTTATAATTAATTATGGCAAAGATAGCTTTTGATATCCATGAAATGTCATTTGCTAGTGAAGCCACTGTATTTTTTTAGTTAAATAAAATTCTTTTATTTAGGAGATTGAGGGTGTGACTGATTAGAGAGAAAGGGAAATGAGTGATTAAAATTAATAGACCATAAGGAGAAAAATATCAAGATCGATGTGAAATTGATCATGGTAGTAGTGATGTTATTTTCTTTTTACTTAATGCAATGTTATCTAGCTTGGTCTTGAATTGCCTTTAAATTTGAGAAATAATAGAGACTTCTGAAGACTTGTATGTGGGACATGAGACAGAGAGGAAGAAGAGAACTCTGATCCCCCTGAACTCACGTTGTGCTCAGGAGGAGTGAGGTGTGAGGGAGAGCGAGGGGCGGGGCCAGGTCGGGGTAAGAACAGGTCTGTGAGTTACATGGGGGACCTGAGGAGACAGAAGAGATCAGGTGGCATACTTACCACTTCATGGTATGAATATATTAATATGTTCTCTCTAGGAGAATGTGGTGCTTTGAGAAGTTAAGGTACTGTTCTGCATTGGATTATTTGAAGAATAATTTGCAAAGTTACCCTGTCTCCTGTCTCATCATCCTAGATTCTGAGCTACTGCAATAAAGAATGGTGAAATTCTACTACTTATTTGAGAAATGGCTTTGGAATCAGTTTTTATATGTGGGTTTCCTGCACTTTCAAAGGGATATCCCAGGAAAGTGAGAATAGTTCCCTAGTAAACGCAAACCAGTGTAGAAGGAAGTGTAAGCCTTTTACTTATAACTCAAAATCTTCTCGGCCCTAGAAGAAGAATCTTTACAAAACATGGGTCCCTCCCCCCCTTTTTTGGGATCGTGTATAAGTCAGAGTCACTGCTGTAGGTGATTGTAGGTTTAAAAGACTACAGACATAATCTCTTTCCTTGTTGACCACTCCACCATCACCAACGTAAAAGGTTTGCTCTTCTTTGTTTTTAATAAAATAGAAACTCAGGCTGGGCATGGTGGCTCACACCTGTAATCCCAGCACTCTGGGAGGCAGAGGCGGGTGGATTGCCTGAGCTCAGGAGTTTGAGACCAGC
>NW_003852586.1:1674145-1683814 GCF_000181295.1 Otolemur garnettii
AAAAAAAAAAAAAAAAAGAAAGAAAGAAAAGAAAAAAAAAGGGGGGGGGAAGAGAGAGAAAGTGTTGCTACTCATAAATGTCTCACTTTACTCACATGCTTTGCAAGAACAACAGCCAGAAAGCAGGTGAAGATGAAGGCCTTCATGTTCGTTGAGTCCTGTAAAATAGGAACGTAGCAGATCGATATTATTCCACTCTTTATAAAATCGCATATTTCCTTACAAATTATATGTTAGTTTCTCATCCCAGGTAATAAAGAAATAGAAATGAAAACAGACACAAGCACATTCATTTGAGAAACACGTGAGTATGACTGTGACACGTTCTTTAAAAGGGGAAACTTTTTTAACAGAACATACTGTAAAATCTTGGTTTCTAAAATGTGGAAGGTCCTTTTGGGAATAATAAATTAGTAGGATGATTGGTCCTAGGTAGAACTGGATAATTTCTTTATTAATTTACTCACTTATTCAACAAATACTTCTGCCATATGCCAGGCAGTATTCTAGACATGAAGACAGGGTGACTTCCCTGACAGGTGTAGCCTATTAGGTGACATCATTTCAATTCTTCTTAAACATTCTGGAGAACAATTAGTAGAAATGAAAAATAAAACAGGGACTCTTTCATAAGTCAGTGTTCAAGCGAGGCAGATGTGAAGTAGCTCCACCAGGGAGGTGGCAGGTGAAAATAACACTGTTCTAATCCCTGCTCAACTTGGGTCTGGATGCAGAAGCTTAGTAAAGCTGCTGGGCTCCACTGGCCCTCATTTCAGACATCTGGCTGGTGAGAGGCTTTCTGTGACTTCTAAGATCCCTTTGACATAAATCAGTCATGAATACTATGATGCATACAAGTCTATAAAGTTTTATCCACCCAGTTTTTCCTACAGTTAAACAAAGAACCGGAAAAATGAATTATCCCAATGTATATTCTGTTTCTTTCTCTTTATATCCTACAGACATCAAATTAATTGATTATTTTTAAAGAAAGATATTTTTATGCACACTATTAAATATGCCAGTGACAATACCTGTGAAAATCTGAAGGACCTGCACACACAGGCCTTGTTCTCTGTCTAGAGAGATGGGAATTGCCCTAGTTTGTTATTTATTTCTCATGCTGCTAAAATAACTCAATAAGATTTGACAGCTGTGTTTGTTTTTTTATAAGATAAAATGATATTTATGCATATAATATTCACCCTAGGAGCATTTCATGAAAACATTTTAAAACGAAATAATAATTATGTTATTGCCTCTTCTATACCTGTTTTTTCCATGGATGGAAGAAATTGGAACATGAATAAATGATAATTGGGAGTCAAAGAGCTGCTGTAACATGCTGGTGATTAATAAACACAGTAATAGGGACAGTTACTGAACCACAGAAATGCTGTGAACAGGCTGGTCGTTAATAAACACAGGAACAGATACAGTTACTGAACTCTGTCCCAGATATGGTGCTGGGTAGCACTGCCTTTACTCTCCAGAATAAATATGTTAGGTCAATGTTTTGGTGTTTGGTTACCAGACAAAATAAGTGACCCAGAAGGTCACATAACAAATACACAGAGCAGAGGACTTCCAGAAACCTCACTATGACAACCTTGCCATTAAAATAAGACTGGAATCATGAGCTGCTCCAGTTTTATGTATCTACATATTAATTCAATCTAGCATTCATAATGAGATAAAGTAATAGCTTATGTTAGTTATAAAATGAGTTTTCAAAGCATCTTAAGCCATAGTGGCATTAGTTTCTTTCAAAAAATTTTCAGAATATTATTAGGTTTTACAATATTATCAAGCACATAGAATATCAAAGGGACAAATGAAAATATTACCTTGTTTCCTAAAGGGAAGATGAGAAGTCCAGGCAGAGGGAGACCGGAGCTGTGTTGTTGGGTGCTATTTATACGCTGCTTGCTCCGTGACGTGGTCACTCTGTGGTTTAAAACACCTAAAGGTGTTTGAATTCTAAGAAGTCATACTGACTAGGAATTGTTTTCCATCTCATATTCTGAGGAGTTCTGCTCAGGTGATTTAGAACATGATAACAAGAAGTGAGGATGTGACAAGGTGTGTGATGTTACCGACGTTCCAGTCTGGGTGGCTGCTTTTGCCATGTACAAGTCGTATAGTTCAGGATGAATATTTCTTTTTTTAAAAAAAATTTCTTGTGTTAATAATACGATATTTTTATAATAGACTTTTGCCTGTTTTCTGATGCAATATTGTTACAATATTCTAAATTTGTTAATATTGTTACAAATATCTAAATCATCAATATTAGAGCAAATTCTAAATTTGTTATATTGTTACAAATATCTAAATCATCAATATCTTTTTTCAAATTAACTTTTTAAATTGACATATAGAATTGTATGTATTTATTGTGTATAGCATAATATTTTGAAGTATATATACATTATCTTGTTAGAGCTAGATAATTAGCAAATGCATGGCCTCATACAGTTATCATTTATGTGATGAGAACACTTAATTTTTGTATTCTTGGTGTTTTTCAAGCATGCAATATATCAATATCTCCCCAGCTTCCTTATGCCCTAAACTCTTGCCCTGGTAATCACCACTCTCCACTCACCCCTGCGAGGTCAGCTCTCAGATTCCGTGTGAGTGAGGCCCTGCCATGTTTGACCTTCTGAGTCTGGGTCCAGGTCTGGGTCCACATCGTCCCAAATGACAGTGTTCCCTTCTTCATGGCCGAGTGCTGTCACATCATTGCACTGTACACACACCACTTGGGCTTGGCTCTTATTTTTCTAGTTCCTTCAGGCTCAACATTAGACTGTCAATTTGAGATTTTTCTTCTTTTCAAATGAAGGCATTTATTGCCATAAACCTATCTGAGAACTGCTTTTGCTGTACCTTACAGGTTTTGGAATGTTATGTCCTGTTTTAATTTGTCTAAAGAAAGTTTTAAATTTATCTGAGTTTCTTCATTGACTCATTGGCTATTCAGGAGCATGCTGGTTAATTTCCATCTCCTTGTGAATTTTCTCCTGTTATTTATTTCTGCTTTTCTATCATTGTAACCATAAAAGATGCTTGACATAATTTAACTGTTCTTTACTTTGTTAAAGCTGGTTTTGTGGCCTAACATATGGTCTACCCCAGGGGCCGTCCTGTGTACAGTTGAGAAGCCGCTGTGTGGCTTTGCGCTGTGGTGTTTTGTGTGTGTCTGCTGGGTCCTTTTGGCCTGGAATGTGCTGAAGTCCTTGTTCATTTTTTGTCTTAGTGATCTGTCCATTGCTGGAAGTGCAGTGCTAAGTCCCCTACTAGTGTCATATTGTAGCCCACCTCTATCCTTAGACCTGTTACTATTTGCTTTACATACAGTTCAATCCTATAAGTGACCACCCACGGGACTGTCACAACTGGCCAACACATGCAGGTGGTCAACATACGGAGCTAGGAGAACTGTACTGATAGGTACACGTGTCATGTCCAGTCTGTGAAAATCAGGTCAGCCTGAGGAGGGGTCAGTGCAGGGAGGTGGGTGCCTGTGTTGGTCCCGCTGTGTTCAGGGGTCCTCACGTGGTTACACATTTACAATTGTTATGTCCTCTTCCTGAACTGATCCTTAGTCATTATACAGATAGCAGGTAGCATAAATGCCTAAAGCAGGCTGTGTTTAAGTGAAAGCAAGTATCACGGGCACTGTGGCCTTTCAGAAAGTACAAGCCTGGTCTGAAGGAACAAGTTAATGCTCCAGTTAGTTTTGACGTATAAAATATATGCCCCGTAATCGCCACTCCTTACATTTTCCAGTGTTTTTTTAAAATACTTTCATATACTGTCAATGAATCAAAGTTGTTAGAAAATATTTTATCTTCCTATAGAATTCAAATATAGCTGGATTTTGCCTATTTGCTGCAAATTTGAGATCTCTGGAGAAAATGTTAATTTCTAGGTGTAATTATTGGGAAATGGATCATTTCTGAAAACCAAGTCTTTTGTTTAACTGAGCCATTGCTGTTTATGCATAAACATATGTGACCTTTTTTTTTTTTTTTTTTTTTGAGACAGAGTCCCACTTTGTCCCCCTTGGTAGAGTACTATGACATCACAGCTCACAGCACCCTCCAGCTCTTGGGCTTAGGCAATTCTCTTGCCTCAGCCTCCCGAGTAGCTGGGACTATAGGTGCCTGCCACATTGCCCAGATATATTTCTTTTTATTTCAGTTTGGCCATGGCTGGGTTTGAACCCACCACCCTCAGTATATGGGGCAGGCACCCTACTCACTGAGCCACAGGCACTGCCTATGTGACCATATTTTTAACAATAGAAGACCAATTGTGGCCTCTGACATTTAACAGCTATGGACAGGTTGAAAGCTAATTATGTCCTGGGATTCTATCTCATGGAACAATGTCTTTGATTTTGATGTGTCCTTTGTTACTGCCTCATAATCACCTTGTTTTATGCTGTCCTGTGGAAGTAACTCTGTTCTCCTGCAGGAAAGAAGTGCCTGCCTTTCATGTCTGCAGACCTGTCTCACTTGGGATGGCCGGGCCTTGGTAGATCCTTCGTAAACTCTTTAACTCTTTAATTACCTTAACAGTGCATATTGTTTGCCTTTATCGGCAACTGTTTCAGCATTGCTATTCTTGTAGTTTCTGAGAATTTGGAGCTCAGGCAATCCCGCTTGCTCTGAGACTCTCATTTCTGAGACTGTCCAGTAATTGCCCGGAGTTACTTCCCTGTGAGATGTGAGCACATCTGCTTTTCCTTGTCTTCTAAGAACTGGTCTATGTGCTCACAGCTTTTCCTCTTCGGGTTTTCCTTGCTTCATTCATACCTGCTCCTTTCCTAGCCTAAAATATCTTTGATTCTCTTTAATTCCACAGATACCATCTTGTCACTCTGTGCTTCCCACTAACCAAATCACCCGTTTCCTCATCCACTCACCACCCAAGTTCTTGGAAAAGTTCATACTGGTGGTGAGGTGGACTCCTTCCACCTTACCTCCTCCTTCTGCTGCTTGCGTTAGTTCATTTTCTGTTGCCAAGATACTTACACAAGCCCCCTGACAGCTCTCCCTGCATCTTATCTATTGTTTCTATAATGCAGTGTGTTTTCCACAGCGTCCTCAGGAGTGTGTTCTTTGTGAAGTACATGTGATGGGAAATTTTACTGAATGAAAACATTTCCACGGCTTCTCGTGCATGTTTAACCTGCAGTAATGGCCTATGTTGATGAAGAGTTCGTGGTCATTCAAAGTGTTCTCAGGAGGTATTTCTGGCCCTCTTTCCAGAGCTCACCATAAATGCTCCCTCCTCCCGGCTCTCTACGTCTGTGAGTGCCCTTCCCTCTCACCTCTCTACCCTCCATCATGTGTTCACACAGATCCAGTTAAAATTCAAACCCATCTGTGTAAACGTCTCCTAAGTATTAGACCAGTCCAGTAATTCTTTATATGGTGCACTGAATTTTTTATATATGCAAAGAACAAAACATTTGGACAGATGCTGAAGTTGAAAGAATAATTAAGAATCTTTGCCTTACTCTGTGAATAATTCCTGAGTACATACGATGTGCCAGGAATTATTCTAAGAATCTATAGATGAGCACACCTGGCTGGTTTGAGAAATGTTGACTCAGCACATGAAGTTGGAAAATAGTGATGCAGGGTGGATACAGGGTGGATGGAGGGTGGATCTAAGGTGGGTGCAGGGTGGGCTTGGGGCACACTTGGGGTGGATGCAGGGTGGGCTTGGGGCAGACTCGGGGTGGGTGCAGGGTGGGCTTGGGGCAGACTCGGGGTGGATGCAGGGTGGGCTTGGGGCACACTCGGGGTGGATGCAGGGTGGGCTTGGGGCAGACTCGGGGAGGGTGCAGGGTGGGCTTGGGGCAGACTCGGGGTGGGTGCAGGGTAGATCCAAGGTGGATGCAGGGTCCGAGAGGTGAGAGGGACTGAGAATGGAGGGCTCCTGAGCTGGGGGACCCTCAAGAGAAAAGAATGATGCTGATTGGAAGCTGATGTCAAGTGGACGTTTATTGTGGCTGACCTGCTAAAAGTAACTAAGGGGTTAAAGGAAGGGGTAGGCCCCCTTGTGAAGCTGTTGCAAAAATCCAGACACAGGATACTGGTGCCAGTGGGGGTGGCAAAAAACTGCCGCATTCTGGATATACTTTGAAAGTCAGAGTGAAGAGAATTTAACAGATTGCAGGTGTGAAAGTAAAGAAGGGTTAATTAGTACTGCTGTTTCTGTCTTAATCACTTGAATAATGTAGTTAGCATTTATTGAGGCAGAGCTGATTTGGGGAAAGCCATTAGGAGTTCAGTTTTGCAAATGCTATGTTTGTGGTACCAGCTGGACATTTAAGTTGTAATATAGGCCATCTAAAATAATGACTTACCTGCTTCAGGCATCAGGCAAACATCAGAGGGTGCTCTGAATATGCAGTCCCTATCTGTATTAGCTGTTCCTATGATTTTGGCCTTTTCTGATGCTAAATTCTCACTCAGATGATGCTTAAAGCACATAAGTAAATTAATCACAGGAAATTTAATTAAGAAGTACATCAAACTTGTTCTTTCATAAGCTTCTTAATACACAATACAGTAGCACAGCTGGCAACATAATAATAGAAATTACAGAAGATATTAGTTGTATGAAAAAAATACTAAACAATTAGGGATAATAGATATACATAATCCAGTAGACCAGCTACTATGCTCAATTTCATCACGCACAAGTTCTCAACATTTAACTCTCCAGTAAATACATGCCCCAAATGAAATCAACAATACTTGTGGCCCAATTCATGCAAATTATATGCAACTTGCACTCATTGGGGTTCTATTAATGTGATCTTGTTTTGACATGAAAATTTTTATTCAGTTGGTTTCTGAATAAAAAATTCAGTGGGAATTTGGAATCTATATTTTGTAAAATTCCTTAATGTATTCTCATGTGCATTTAGGATTAAAAACTTCCAAATCTAACATGAAAACTGAAGATGTGGAAATATAATTTGTTTAGAATTAAAATTTTATATTTTAAAATATCTTATAAAAATTTTAAATATTACATCAGAGTAAGCATTTAATTTAAAACTCAATATCTTATCTTCTTGAAGATAAAATCCTTTCTCTAATTCGAAGTTGAAATCTATAATGATTTCACATATATTAAAATTCATTTCTGCATCATTTAGTTTGAATGTGAGTGACAATGACAAGTATTTGTGAATTCTTGCACAACAGGATCCAAACCTGCCTCAGTCAGGGGTGGGGAGTAGAGAATGTCCCAGCTCTGTGGCCAGAGGGGCACGTGCAGGCACACACAAGCAGTGAGCTACTGTGAGAGTGGGAAGGAAGTGAAACTCTTCCCACCATTGGAAGGAAAAGGCCTGCGGTGGGTACGTTCACAGGACATGAGCAGCCCGAGAGCAGAAAGAAAGCCCTGGAGCCCCCGAGTCCCTAACACCCACCGTGTGTGCGTGTGCCTGTTGTCAGGTGCCACGCTGTAGCATTTAATACCATACAATGCTTACATCTGTACCTCACTGAGACATTTCCTCAGATGAGATATAAGAACCACACAGTCCAGAAGGAAAATAATTCAGGAGAGAGTTTCTGCAAAGTTGAGGCATTGAGAGGTGAGTCATAAGCAAAAATCAAAAAACCTCTATCACTGTGAAAATGGAAGCAAAACTTTAACATACGTTAATGAGAGTTAGAAATAATTCAAGAAATTCGATATTCAACAATCTTTTAAATGCATTATATATATATATATTTCAGGTCTTTTTTCTTCTTTAAGAAAAAAAGATAGACTATTTTTCAAAGTTTTAGGTTCACAGAAAAATCGGAGGAAGGTACAGAGATGTCCTGTTGTCCCTGGCCCCCCACCCCGGGCACAGATGCCTTTGTCAGTAACTCAACACCAGAGCAGTGCCCTTGTTACAGCTGGTGGACCTGCCCTGACACCTCATCCTGCCCTGTGTCCATCGTGTGCATTAGGGCCCACCTCGGTGCTGTCTGCATTATGGGTCTGAACACAGGTGTAATGACATGTGTCCACCATTGTAGCATTGTAGCTTCTCCCCTAAAAACCCTCTGCCCCCACCCTCGGCAACCATGGAGCCTTTTAATGTCTCTGTAGTTTTTCCTTTTCTAGAATGTCTTAGTGAAGTATCTTGAGAATGGGAAAACAAGCTTCCCATGTATTCAATACTAATTTCTAAATAGTAGATGAACAAGTACAAGCCCACATGAGAGGAAAAACACAATTCAATTCAAGTAGAGGGTTAGGGAAGGAAGTTGGGGGCTCAGTAAGACTCCACCTAGTGAGGCAATGCAGGGTATATGGCACAGCTCCTGAGTGAAGTGCTCAAATACAATTTAGACTTTCCCTAACAAATGCAATAAACCATATTAATCCACATAAATAAATAAACTAATGATCCCTGAGGGTGGTGCCTGTGGCTCAAAGGAGTAGGATGCTGGCCCCATATGCTTGAAGTGGTGGGTTCAAACCCAGCCCTGGCCAAAAACTGCAAAAGGAAAAAAAAAACAAATGATCCCTGAAAGTATAGTCACAAAGTCCTGAATCTACAGATGCTGGAGTAAATGTGGAGAGAGGGGAAAACATTTTTGTACTGCTAGTGGGATTGCGAAATGATACAGCCTCTATGGAAAAAAGTATGCAGAATTCTCAAAGAAATCAAAGTTGACCTTCCATTTGATCCTGCAATCCTATTACTAGGTATCTACCCAGAAGGAAAAAAAAAAACACAAAAATCCTTTTTACCACAAGGACATGTGCACCAGAATGTTGATTGCAGCTCCGTTCAAATTTCTAAGATGTGGAATCAACCCAAGTGCCTGACATGAGCAGATTATCAAACTGTGGTGTGGGTACATCAGGGAGTACTATTCAAGAAGAAAAGATGGAGACATTACATCATTTGTATTTACCTGGATGGAGTTGAAACTCATTTTTCTTAGTAAAGTATCTCAAGAATGTTAAACAAGCCTCCAACATAGTCAGTACTAATATGAAACCAATCTAGAAAAAACTGTCTACCCACAGAAAGAACAACACAAATACAGACTAGCGAGGGGCAGAGGGGAGAAGTGAAAGGAGGGGGGAGGGTGATTGGGGGAATGTCACCTAATATACACACTGTGGGGTGTCAGCACACCCCCTGGGTGAAGGGCTCAATTACAATGTGAACTTTACCTTAGAATTGAAAATAATGTAATGGATACATATGCACCCTCATATTAATCTGAAATTAAAAAAGAATATATGAAAATTAATAAAAACAATCAAATGAATGAATAAAGAGAAACGAAAAAGAAATGAGCCATCAAGACGTGAAAAGACTGGGGGGACCCTCAGATGCACCTTACTCAGTGGGAGAAGCCCCTGTGGGCAGGCTGCGTGCTGTGTGACCCCAACTCCACGACACTCTAGAAAAGGCAAAACTCCAGAGACGATGACGCTCATAGTTGGTTAGTTAATATCAGTGCATTGGAAATAACTCGGAAACTTTAATTTCTGAGTCTGAGAAACCGTGGCCTTTGGTAAGAAAAAACAACTTAATGTGAAGTGTAGAGCATGACCTGAGGAATATATTTAAGCATTTTGTCCTAAAAAGAGGATTTAATGTATAAACTTTTAATACAC
>NW_003852586.1:1685098-1688917 GCF_000181295.1 Otolemur garnettii
GAAACAACTTAATTCTAGCCCAAGAATATGGGGAGGGGGTGGGGAAGGGAAGAGAAGAAGGGTGGCTGGGTGGTGGGAGGTTAACCGGAAAGATCATCTATATTTCTGTCTAACAAGGGTACAAGTGAACTTTTCTAGAAATAGAATGTAAATGTTTTGACACAATGACTATGCAAATTACATAAAATTTATGTGAACCAGCTTGATGAAAGTATTTCAAAATGTATATGAAAACACTACACTGTACCCCCTGTTTGCATTAATGTATAGAGCTATCATTTAATAAAAAAAAAAAAGAGAATAGCAAATCATAAAAAAAAAAAAAGAAACTGAAAACAGGTGGTTATGTCTAATTTTAAAAAAATAGTCAAAATGTTACTTCATTAGACCAAACCCGCCCCCCCAACACTTTATAACTTTCATACCTGCCATCCCCTGCACACCTGCCGTCTCCTGGAAACCTGCTGTCCACTGCACATCTGCTGTCCGCTGCACACCTGTCATTCTCTGCACAGCTGCCGTGCGTAGCACTAGCCCTCTGCCCATACTGTGCAGTGGGTGCTGCCTGTGCTCACACCAATTGCAAAACTGTGGCTGCCACAGAGAAGGTGAGATGGGAATGGACTCGAGTGGAGACAACAAAGCTTCAGTTGTGTTGTTTTCATTTTCAGTCTTTTTCATTAACCAACAACTTTTTAAAAATTGAGGTACAAATACATGCAGTGAAAATATTTTAAGTGGATCAGTAATCAGGTTAGAAATACGTCACATATCCACAATCCCAGAAAGATCCTCCTGGCCCTTCCTCAGTTCACGTGCTCTTCCAGAAGCGAATCACTGCAGTTGATCAGTAGTTTTGCCTGTCTCAGGACGGCATCAGTGGGTAATAATGGGGCATGTCCTCTGTGCTGTTCAGCATGGAACACACAGCAAATGCTTGTGAGATTTATTAGCATCACTGGGATTATTGTTTTGTAATCAGTTTACGAAGACACACAGTTGGTTTGTCCGTCTCCTATTGAAGGACACCCTGACTGTTTCTAGTTCAGGACTATCCTGACTAAAGATGCTATAACATTGTTTGTACAAGGATTTTTTTTTTTTTTTAACATTTTATTGTTGCAGTTTTGTTTTGGCCAGGGCCGGGTTTGAACCTGCCACCTCTAGGTATATGGGGCTGGTGCCCTACTCCTTGAGCCACAGGCGCCACCCCTTGTACAAGGATTTTTGAAGATATCTTTTTTTTTCTTGAATAAAACATAGAAATGATGTTTCTGAGTCATATGGCCCATGCACATGTAATATTTTCATAAACTACTAACCAGTTTTCTGTGGCACCAGAACATTTGACACTCTCACCAGCGGTATCACTTTACATGCTAGTAAACATCTGAGTTTTTCCCCGTTGCTGATTTGATCCTTTCTAACATGTGTGTATCATGCTGGTTTCAATCTGCATTTTCTTGATGACTGGTGAAACTAATCCTTAGCTTCTTCAGCATTTATTTCTTAAAAGCCCTGTGTCTTTGAGGACTTAAATACTTTAAAGGTATTATTTATGGCCAAAGTTTTCTTTTGTTTAGTACAATTATTATTTATTCCATATGTAAACTAGGAAGTAAGAAGCCATTTCTGATGCCCTTGGCCACTGATACACCCTAACAAATTGCTATGAGAAGCCAAAACTAATATTTTTTGGGAAAAGTTAAAAGAAATGAAATTTAGAAATAATTTCTTCCACTATTTTTATTAAAGTCAATTTAAATATTAACAGCATTAAAAATACATTATCTTCTATAATTATGCTTCTTTTTAAGAATAAATATTTGAAAAGTAGATTGTTAGCAGTTCTTGTGAATAAAAAACATCTTACCTTTCCAAATGAATTATTAGCTTTTACAGGAAGAGAAAAGCAGAAATTTATCTTAATTTTAGAATACAGTTGAGATGAAAATCACAATGGACATTGTGCCTGTATTATATAACCCAGAATTGATACTGATTATTGGGTAATATGTATATGAAATGTGCCATTTTGATTTAAAGACAGAAAATTTGAAGGAGGAATTTTAAAGGGATATTTCCAAAGTCTTAAAAATAAGAATTGCTAAATTGGGGCAGTGCCTCTGGCTCAGTGAGTAGGGCAACAGCCCCATATACTGAGTTTGGTGGGTTTGAACCCAGATCCAGCCAAACTGCAACAAAAAATAACTGGGCAGTGTGTCAGGTGCCTGTAGTTCCAGCTACTCAGGAGGCTGAGGCAAGAGAATCCCCTACACCTCAGGAGTTGGAGGTTGCTGTGAGCTGTGTGACGCCACAGCACTCTACCAAGGACAACAAAGTGAGACTCTGTTTCTACAAAAAAAAAAAAAAAAAAAAAAAAAAATTGCTTAACTCAAATATGTCCTTAGCTGATAGTGTCTGTTATTCTGGGCTTTTAGGGTTTTTTTCTGGTATGCTTTCCCTATCCTTCTTTTCCAAACTGTAATAAGGTGGTATATTATAATTTCATGACTCACTCATAATGTTAAATTAAGAGTAGAACATATGTTGGCATTTGGAAAATTTCTGCTAATCATGTGTGACTTTCCCAGTAACTAGGTACTAGGAATCCCAGAGGGAAGATGTTCTCTAATTTCAACAGAAGTGGAAGAGAGGTCTGGGGAAGTCCTGGGATAGGGGTGCCCACACCACTGGACTGGGGCCAAGAAACAGACTCTTGTTGGAGAGACCTTTACACTGAAGAGCACTCTTTTAGCTTGCCTCCCATTTCTTTATTAAGTAATCTTTTTCAGTTTTGATTTTGGGTCAAATACATGTGTGCATGTGTATGTGTGTGGAGGAGTGTATACGTATCTGTGTGTGAAAATACGTTTGATCTCCTTAAGGAGATTTATTAAACTAATTAGAGGAAGCTATTTTGTGAAACAAATATAATTTAATAAACAACCTACAGGTACATACAAACCTAGTCCAGGCCCAAATGTATTAAATACTGATAATGTAATTAACAAGAATTAGTCCTCCAAGTTCTGTCATAATCGTGGAGACACGCAGCCCCTGGAGCAGGGATCAAGGTGACAAGTAGAGATTTGATTTTCTCTGAGTCCTGAAGAAGATGCGATTCCTCCCTTGCCAAGTACATATTGAGTATTCTAAGTTCTAAAACATTGGGATGCTTATGGTACAAAGAGAATGAGGACCCATTTTCTTATTTCAAGGAACTTACATAAGACACAGTAACCAAGATGCTTAGTGGGAATATACTCAAAGTGAAAGCATTGTGAGAGCACCCACCTGCACACCCCACGCAGATGGAACATGATGAGTGAATGCACACATCACGC
The DNA here is from genome assembly GCF_000181295.1 of Otolemur garnettii. NCBI lineage: Eukaryota > Metazoa > Chordata > Mammalia > Primates > Galagidae > Otolemur > Otolemur garnettii. The sequence continues at coordinate 1,688,446 of NW_003852586.1, forward strand.
CAGGTCCTCCAGTGTGAGCAGAGTGAAGGGAAAGAGGGGATGGAGAAGTGGAAGCCAGCTCAGACACACGATGAGAGGGAGCAGTGTGCCATGGTTAAACATGATGGGCATGTTGGGTGAGAATGAGGACAATGAGGGCCCACAGGGTCTAAGTATTTTGTGTCTTATTAAGGGGTTGAAAGTAGTGTGGGAGGTTTTGAACCAATATGTGACATGGGATGAATTGCACTTTAGATTGCTAACCATGGCATCAAGGTGGAGAAATACTGGAGTTGGGGGGATGGATAAAACAGCAGGCAGGAAGGCCAGTTAGGATGATAAAATTATAAGGACTCAAAAATGCATTAGGGACTTGGTGCGACTACGGTACATACACCAGAGCTGGTGGGTTTGAATCCAGCCTGGGCCTGCCAAACAACAATGACTACTACAACCAAAAAGTAGGTGGACATTCTGTGGGCATTTGTAATAC
>NW_003852586.1:1689098-1697912 GCF_000181295.1 Otolemur garnettii
TTTAAGGAATAATCAGAAGAAATGAAAAAAGGAAAAAGTGATAATTAAACAATAAAACAAAAACTGCAAGACATGTATTAGTGTGTGTTCATTATGAAAAATAGCATTAGAGAAAATTATTCAATACTCTCCACCATTTTATTATTCAGAAAAATTAATGTGGTTCTATTTGCAATAGTTCCATAGCTACATGTGTATCCAAGGGACATCACAGCCATGTAGTTAAATATGAATTGTACCTGAATCACATTCATCAAAATTAAAATATATTGTGAGGAATGTTGAAATTGCAGAATTTGTAAGACTGATGTGTTTTTTCCAATAGAAAAATTGAGAGAATGGATTTCTTCTGAAATTTTCTGTGAAGAATGATGAAATATTAAAGAATCATATTATATCTGAAAATGAAAAAAGTACTTGACTGATAAAAAAATGTTAATCACATCAGTTCCCTTGGTCCTAACCTTCTACTGACGGGCCTTTCTGACTCCTCAGAGCACCAGAGCAAGCCATGCTTGAGCTACCAGTAGTCTCCTGCTATCTAGTTCCTGGAGACTTTTGAACTCTCCAGCTAGATAGTGGGTGCTGATTGGGACAATTGGTTTGGAACTCTTGAACTGGACAAATCAACCAAGGACACTCCAAAGTGGTACCCTGGTTTTGTGGTAGTGGGAAGGTTTGATTTTCCTCTTCCATGTGTTGCCCGTGGGGGTTAGGATGTCTTAGTTGCTTGTATTTCTCTAAAGCTGAGATTTCAACCCAGAGTCACTTATTCACTAGGATTGGATAGAGATTAGCTGAATACAAGACAGAGTCACCTTGCCCCTCCACACCAAGCAGGTCTCCAGAGTCTCAGGTTGTAGTACTGTACGGGTCCTTTCCAAAGCTGTAGAAGAGAAGCTGCAGTCAGCAGTCCCAGCTCTTTGGTGAAGGGCCAGCGAACCACAAACCCAGAAACCTCTAATCCAATTCCACCTTACCTGCTCATCTAGCCAAACAGTGAAAAACAATCATGGGGCAGAATCAGTGGAAAAACTCTGGCAACATGAAGAATCAGAACAGATCAACTCCCCAAGGAATGACAAACCAGCCACACCAGAGGATTCCATTCATAAACAGATGGCTGAGATGTCAGAAATCAAATTTAGAATTTGGATGGCAAATAAGATTAACAGAATGGGAGTAAATTTGGAATTAGAAATTCTAGGAATAATTCAAAAGTTGTCTCAAGAATCTAATGAATTCAAAGACAAAATCACCAAAGATTTTGACACATTGAGAAAAACAGTTGCAGCCTCCCAAGATATGAAAAATACAGTGGAATCCCTCAGTAATAGAATGGAGCAGGCAGAAGAAAGGATTTCTGATACTGAAGACAAAGCTTTTGAACTCTCCCAACCACTCAAAGAGGAAGAGAAGTGGAGAACAAAAATGGATCATTCTCTCAGAGAGCACTGGGACAAATCGAAGAAAACTAATAGTTGCCTTATAGGAATTCCCGAAGGCAATGAGGTTGCTTTGAAAAGCCCAGATGCTCTAATCCAAGAGATAATAGGGGAGAGCTTCCTAAACATGGCAAGAGATTCTGAAGTTCAGATAGCAGACAGTTTCAGAACCCCAGCACGACTCAACCCAAATAAAGCATCTCCCAGACACATTATAATTAACTTCACCAAAGTTAATATGAAGGAGAAAATTCTGCAAGCAGCCAGATGTAAGAAAGCCATAACCTACAAGAGGAAGAATATTAGAATGGCTAGCGATCTCTCTCCCGAAACTTTTCAAGCTAGAAAAGGGTGGTCATCGACCTTTAACCTCCTAAAAGAAAATAACTTTCAACCCAGGATCCTATATCCAGCTGAACTGAGTTTCATTTATGATAAAGAAATTCAATGCTTTAATGACATGCTTTCTTCACATGTTGGAAAAATTTGCCATAAATAAATCAGTTCTTCAGGAAATTCTCAGACCCATCCTCCACAATGACCACCATAATGCTTTACCACCAAACTCACTCAGAAAATTTTGATCAAAATCCAATTTCCACAGTGGTGAAAGAATTAAAAATGTCCACTGGAATTTCAAAAAATTTGACACCCAAAATTATACCAGGCTTATCACAACTCTCAATTAATGTGAATGGATTAAACTGCCCTATAAAGAGGCACAGGTTGGCTGACTGGATACAAAATCTCAGGCCAGATATCTGTTGCATACAAGCATCTCATCTTACCTTAAAAGATAAATATAGACTCAAGGTCAAGGGATGGTCATCTATAATTCAGGCAAATGGCAATCAGAAAAAAAGCAGGTGTTACACTTTTATTCACAGATATAAATAGGCTTTCAACCAACAAAAGTGAGGAAAGATAATGATGGTCACTTCATATTTGTTAAGGGGAACACTCAACATGACGTTATTTCAATTATTAACATTTATGCACCCAACCAGAATGCTCCTCAATTTATAAGAGAGATGCTAATTGAAATGAGCAATTTGATTTCCTCCAGCACTATAATAGCTGGAGATTTTGACACCCCTCTGGCTGTGTTGGATACATCCTCCACTAAGAAACTAAGCAAAGAAATTTTAGACTTAAAATTAACCATTCAATAATTGCCTTTAACAGGCATATATAGAACATTTTATCCTAACAAAAGTGAATACACATTCTTCTCATCAGCTCATGGAACATCCTACAGAATTGATCATAACTTAGGTCACAAGGTTAACCTCAGCAAATTTAAAAAAATAGAAATTATTCCTTGTATCTTCTCAGACGATCATGGAAGAAAAGTTGAACTCAGTAACAACAGGAATCTGCAAACTCACACAAAAGACATGGAAACTAAATAAACTTATGCTAAATGATGGCTGGGTCATAAATGAGGTTAAGAAAGTAATTACCAAATTTTTGGAGCAAAACAATAATGAAGACACAAACTACCAGAACCTCTGAGATACTGCAAAGGCAGTCCTAAGAGTGAAATTTAAAGCGTTACAAGCCTTCCTCAAGAGATCAGAAAGAGAGGAAATCATCAACCTAATGAGATAGCTCAAGCATCTAGAAAAATAAGACCATTCCAACTCCAAACCTAGCAGAAGAAAAGAAATAACCAAAATTAGAGCAGAATTAAATGAAATTGAAAATAAAAGAACCATACAACAGATCAATCAATCAAAAAGTTGGTTTTTTGAAAAGGTCAATAAAATAGATAGACCTTTGGCTAACCTAACCAGAAATAATAGAGTAAAATCTCTAATTTTATCAATCAGAAATGACAGAGATGAGATAACCACATGAAATTCAAAAAAATACTTAATGAATATTAAAAAAAACTCTATTCTCAGAAATATGAAAATCTGAAAGAAACTGACTAATACTTGGAATCATGCCATCTTCCTAGACTTAGCCAGGAAGAAGTGGAAATGTTGAACAGGCCTATATCAAGTTCTGAAATAGCATCAACTATATAAAATCTTCCCCAAATGAAAAGTCTGGGACAAGATGGCTTCACATCAGAATTTTACCAAACCTTTACAGAGGAACTAGTACCCATATTACTTAACCTTTTCCAAAACATAGAAGAAGGAATACTTCCCAACACATTCTATGAAGCAAACATCACCCTGATCTCCAAACCAAGAAAAGGTCCAAAAAGAAAAGAAAATTATAGACCAATGTCTCTAATGAATACTCATGCAAAAATATTCAATAAGATCCCAGCAATCAGAATCTGGCAAAACACAAAAACAAATTGTATACCATGACCAAGTGGGTTTTATCCCAGACTCTCAAGGCTGGTTCAATATACGTAAATCTATAAATAGAATAAATCACATAAACAAATTAAAAAACAAAGACCATATGATTCTCTCAATTGATGCAGAAGAAGCTTTTGAAAATATCCAGCATCTTTTTAAGATCAGAACACTTAAGAAAATAGGTATAGAAGGGACATTTCTTAAACTGGTAAAGGCCATCTACAGCAAACCCACAGCCAATATCATTTGAATGGAGTAAAATTGAAAACCTTTCCATTTAGATCAGGAACCAGGCAAGGTTGCCCACTATCTCCCCTGCTTTTTAACATTGTAATGGAATTCTTAGCCCTTGCAATGATGCAAGAGAAGGCAATTGAGGGTATCCATATAGGATCAGAGGAGATCAAACTTTTACTTTCAGCAGATAATATGATTGTATACCTGGAAAACCCCAGGAACTCAACCAATAAATTCTTAGAAGTGATCAAGGAATACAGCAGTGTCTCAGGCTACAAAATCAATACTCAAAAATCAGTAGCATTCATATATACCAACAATAGTCAAGCTGAAAAAACAGTCATAGACTTTATTCCCTTTTTAGTAGTGCCAAAGAAAATGAAATATCTGGTAGTGTACCTATCAAAGGATGTGAAAAATCTCTATAAAGAGAACTATGAAACTCTGAGAGAAGGCATAGCTGAAGATGTTTACAAATGGAAAAACATGCCATGCTCATGGCTGGGAAGAATCAGCATTGTTAAAATATCCATACTTCCCAAAGCAATCTACAGATTTAATACAACCCTATTAAAGCACTTCTGTCATACTTTGAAGATCTGGAAAAAATAGTACTTCATTTTTTATGGAAACAGAAAAAACCTTGAATAGCCAAGACATTACTCAGAAATAAAAACAAATCAGGAGGAATCACACTTCCAGACTTCAGTAATACTATACTATAAATCTATAGTGATCAAAACAGCATAGTATTGGCACAAAAATAGAGAGGTAGATGATGTATGGAACAGAATTGAGAACCAAGAGATAAATTCAGACACTTATCGTCATTTGATCTTTAATAAGCCTATCAAAAACTTAAAACTGGGGGAAAGACTCCCTATTTAACAAATGGTGCTGGGTGATTTGGCTGGTGACTTGTAGAAGACTGAAATTGGACCCACACCCTTCACCTCTAACAAAAATTGACTCTCCCTGGATAAAAGTCTTAAACCTAAGACATGAAACCATAAAGATTCTTGGAAAGAGTGCAGGGGAAAAATTTGAACAAATTGGCCTGGGAGAGAATTTATGAGGAGGAACCCCAGGGCAATTGAAATGATGCCAAAAATACATTACTGGGATCTTATCAAACTAAAAACTTCTGCACAGCCAAGAGCACAGTAAGTAAAGCAAGTAGACTGCCTTCAGAATGGGAGAGGATATTTGCAGGTTACATTTCTGATAAAGGTCTGATAACCAGAATCCACAGAGAACTCAAACTTATTAATAAGAAAAGAACAAGTGATCCCATTTCACTATGGGCAAGAGATCTGAACAGAAGCTTCTCTGAAGAAGACAGGTGCATGGTCCACGAAAAAATGCTTGTCATCTTTAATCATCAGAGAAATGCAAATCAAAACCACTTCGAGATATCATCTAACTCCAGTAAGAGTAGCTCACATAACAAAATCCAAAAACTACAGATGTTGGCATGGATGCTTGTGGGAATGCAAACTAATATGTTCCTTTTGGAAAAAAGTTTGGGGAACACTCAGGGATCTAAAAATTGATCTGCTATTGGATCCTGCAATTCCTCTACTAGGAGTATATCCAAAAGACCAAAAATCACTTTGCAAAAAAGATATTTGCACCAGATTATTCATTGCAGCTCAATTCATAATAGCCAAGTCATGGAAGAAGTCCCAAGTGCCCATTGACCCATGAATGGATTAACAAATTGTGGTATATGTATGTGATGGAATACTACGCAGCCTTAAAAAAAGAGTGAGCCTTTACCTCCTTTATGTTTGAATGGAGGAACCTGGAACATATTCTCATGAATAAAGTATCTCAAGAATGGAGGAAAAAGTATCCAATATACTCAGTACCTCTATGAAACCAATTTATATTTACTCACACTTTCTTATGAAAGATAGAACACAACTATAAGCCAGCTTGAAGGAGAGAAATGGAGTGGGAAAGAGGGGAGAGGGGAAGTTTGATAGAGGGAGGGTAAAAGGTGGGAACACTCCTATGGACAATATTGCAAGGGTACAAGTCAAATCTGTCAAGTGTAAAACATAAATATCTTAACACAACAATCAAGTAAATGAGGCAAAAGCTATGTTGATTGGTTTGATGTAACCATGTCAGATAGTATAAAAAAGTCAACACATTGTACCCCACATATGCATAAATATATTCAGGATCTATGTGTATATGACTTAATACAGAAAAAAAAGTTAATCATCAACATGTGAGAAAATGATGATGACTTGTGTATTATTTTATTTGCATGTTTGTCTGATGATTTCCTTCATTGATTTATATCAGGAATGCTGCATGTTGACAGATTTTTTCTATGTTGTCGTCAAAGAGCTTCATACGTTTTAGTCTTACATATTGCTCTCTGAGGCAGCACCTGTGGCTCAAAGGAGTAGGGCTCTGGCCCCATATGCTGGAAGTGGCGGGTTCTAACCCAGCCCCAGCCAAAAAAACACAAAAAACAAAAAAGCAAAACCCCCTGCATATTGCTCTCTGATTTATTTTGATAAATTTTGTATATGGTATGAGGTTGGGACTGACTTCATGCTCCTGAACGTGGAAACCAGCTGTCCCAGGACTGCTGCAGGGGGAGGTTTTGTGTGCGGAGATGTCTTGGCACCATATCAACTTCATTTTTTTAAAATGACCTTTGAAGTAGTTGTACATGAATAAGCCTGATCTTTATTCCTAAAAACTGTGGTTTATAACTCAGAATCTGAAATAATAAGAATTTCACAGTGAAATTTTCTAACAGCCAGACACTAGGGAGAATTCTTAGCCGTGTTTGGATGTAGGAACAGGTGCCATCATAGTGGTGTTTTTCTCTGGTCTCTGTAAATTACAGTGAGAAAGAGGCCTCCATAAAGGGATCTTTTTGTGCCTAACGTTCATATTTACTGGATATGAAAAAGCAAATGCAAAAATTACAACCATATATGTTTGAAAAAGATAAAAATTGAAAGAAAATCTCTTTTTCTAAATAATTATGAAGTTAAATAAGCTGGGCACAGAAAGGCCAATACTGCACGATGTCACTGTGATGTGGATTCCAGGGTCCTTCTCATGAATGAGGAGGGTGGTGGGATAGTGGCCACCAGAGGGGAGCACAGCGGGAGGGGAAGGGATGGGGGAATGTCGGCCAACAGTGCAAAGCCAGAGTTAGAGGAGGATGACCGGAGTTCACAGCAATGCTGCACGTATTGCACAGTAGCTAGAAGAGTTTTTTGAATTTTCTCAAATAAATAAGTGTTTAAGGTATGGATATGCTAGTCACCCAATTTTATCTTTATACAGTGTGTTTATGTATCAAAACTGCACATGGATCATGTAAGCTTATATGTCAATCATAATGCTTAAAAAGTAAAATAATAAAGAGATAAGAAGGGAAGCAGTATTTTTTGTGTTTTTAAATATGTAAACTTTTTAATGATAGAAATGAAATGAAAAAAGGAGGCATCTAAAACTTAGATATAGGATTAAGACAACTTAGAAAACATCATGTCAAAATTTACCAAATCAAACTTTAAAACAACAAATTTTGAAAAAAGACTATGTAAGCCATGAAATTATATACATATAAAAGAAACTAGGTTTGTTCTTACGTTGAATTTGTACAGAATTTGGACGTGGCACAGTTACCCATTACCTGTGATAGCCTTTGTTTGTAAGTGTGGGTCGTATGTGCATCCGTCAGATGCTTGTAACTTGGGGACTTAGTGTAATTTCCTCCTTTCAGAAGTGTGAGTTGTGAGTGAGATGTTTGTAACTCGAGGACTGTCACAGTCTCTGAAGGGTGGACCGGGCACTGGCGCGGCTCCTCAGGGCAGCACCGTGACGGCGGCTCTGTGATACTCAGCAGTGAGGCTTCTGTAGCACTTTTTCTAGGACAAGTTCTCACAAGTAATTGTCAGATACCGGGGTGCCAATACACCTTTTAAGAGCTGTGACCTACTTATTCCTTTCAAAGTAGAATTGAATTACGGTAGCAATGCGTGGTACAACATTTACGGAAAGGCAGTAATCAATTGAGTGCCGGTGTCACCACCGACGGGACAGTCAGAGAAAGTAAAAGCAGCACCTTGTCCTCCGAGGCCCAGAGACCGTTTTGAAGTGTTTCAATTCGAAAACCCTGAAGTCGCACAGTGACAGCGGTGGGAGCCATAGCAGGACCCAGCCCGGCAGCAGCACACCCAGGGTGAACCCGAGATGCACGGCCGGTGTGACCTGCTCGTGGGAGGGCCCCGGAGGCCGCGCTCTGACCGCAGTGGCCCCCCAATCAGAAGCGTCTGGACGCTGGCGGTGACCCTGTGAGCACCTCCTGTGACTGCGGAAGGCACACGTGGCTTGCGTTCTTCTTCTGTTAAGGGAGTATATGGAGAGTTAGGATTTCAGTACAGTTTGTTCCTTTCTTAAAATGCATACACATTTTTTGTTGCCCTCTCTGTGTATGTGTGTACAACTTCGCTTATAAATTTAGCTTTGTAGGTACACTATTTTAGGCTGGCAGTTTATCTTTCTAAGGAGACTAAAAATAGGACTTCCTTCCCTTCTGTTGTATAAGGTTTCTGTTGAGAAATCAGATATTAGTCTGATGGGTTTTCCTGTTCAAGTTACTTGCTGTTTTCGCCTGACCGCTCCCAGGCCTTCCTTCCCTGTGTTGACCGTGGTCAATCTCATGAGTAAATAAATGCCTTGGTGATGCCTTTGCAATGACTCTCCCAGGAGGTCACTGAGCTTCTTGTATCTGGATGTCTCAATCTTAGCAAGACCAGGGGAGTTTTCCT
>NW_003852586.1:1700949-1702461 GCF_000181295.1 Otolemur garnettii
TTACTGTCTCTTAAGACACTGATATTTTTAAGACTCCCTTCTGTGAACCATAATGTACACCACCCTATGTCTGCATCCTTTCATTTCATGTCCTTTTTATACAGGTAATTCCTATATTAGTAAGGAGAATTTCTGGAATCCTATCAAATGATATGACACATAGAAACAATATGAAACAGTGAGGATAGAGACATTAACAAAAGTGTTAAAGAATAAAATTTGGTATCTCATCTGGCTGGTCCCTTTGGTCCAATGACTTGATCATTTTCAAAAAATCAGAAGGGGAAACATATGACCTTATATGTGTCCTTAGCAGCCTCTCTGCTCCATTAAGTTCACATTATATTTAATAGAATTAGGATTTCAACTAGTATTTAGGTCAGTGCAAATACTTGACAAAGACACTTGAGTTCTCAGGGATAAGTGGCTGTTTGAGAGTGGCACTATGGTTTCCGTCTAAATGCTATGAGGGTACAGAGGTTTGAGACATTTGCTAGTTTGTTATACATAAGAGAATTAAGTGAGCACTTCAGACATTGCTGCTATCTCAGGGAACATAAATTCTCAGAGAAGAAAACTTTTCTTAACTACACAACATTTTCAGAATACTTACAGCATAACCAGGGTTTGGGAACTCTCTTACATATCTCCTCTGTGAAAGAAAAAGAAAATATTACAAATTCAATTAATGTTTGAGAATTAAGTTTTCCACAAAATAGAAATGTCTTACCTCTTCAGATGAACTGGAATCAGCTCTCTGGAAGAAAAACAAAAAGAGAGAGTAGTTGCTATCTTAAGTTTATAATTTCATATTGAGTATAAAAATGTACCAAGTCATCACAATTATGATTAAAATAAACAGAAGCCCCTAGGGACTCAACTGCAAAACTCTTAGAAGTGATCAAGGAATACAGCAGTGTCTCAGGTTACAAAATCAATACTCACAAATCAGTAGCGCATATATATATATATATATATATGCCAACAATAGTTAAGCTGAAAAAACAAAGAAGGTGAAATATATGGGAATTTACCTAACAAAGGACATGAAAGATCTCTATAAAGAAAACTATGAAACTCTGAGAAAAGAAATAGCTGAAGATATTAACAAATGGAAAACCATAGCACTCTCATGGCTGAGAAGAATCAACATTGTTAAAATATCCATACTACCCAAAGCAATATACAAATTTAATGTAATCCCTGTTAAAGCACAATTGTCATACTTTAAAGATCTGGAAAAAAAAAGCACTTCATTTTCTATGGAATGAAAGAAAAACTCTGTTTCTGCATAGCCAAGAACACAATAAATAAAATGGGTAGACAGCCCTTAGAATGGGAGAAGATATTTGTTGGTTATGTCTCTGACAAAGGTTTAATAACCAGAATCCACAGAGAACTCACACGTATTAGCAAGAAAAGAACAAGCGATCTCATCTCAGGGTGGGCAAGGGACTTGAAAAGAAATTTCTCTAAAGAAGAGAGGTGCATGGCCTACAGATATATGAAAAA
>NW_003852586.1:1703616-1705470 GCF_000181295.1 Otolemur garnettii
TGGCAGAAGAATTGGTAGAAGACTGAAACTGGACCCACCACTTTCACCATTAACAAAAATTGACTCTCACTGGATAAAAGATTTAAACTTAAGACTTGAAACTATAAAGATTCATAGGGAGAGAGTGCAGGAGAAACACTTGAAGAAATTGGCCTGGGAGAATACTTTATGAGGAGGACCCCTCCGGGTAATTAAAGCAACCCCCAAAATGCATTACTGGGAACTGTTTAAACCCCAAACCTTCTGCACAGCCAAGAACACCCTAAGTAAACCAAGCAGACAGCCCTGAGAATGGGAGAGGATATTTACAGGTTAAGTTTCTGAAAGAGGTTTGATAACCAGAATCCACAGAGAATTCAAACTTATTAACAAGAAAAGAAGCAGTGATCCCATTTCACTGTGGGCAAGAGACTTGAACAGAGGTTCTCTGAAGAAGATAGGCACATAGCCTACAGACACATGAAAAAATGCTCATCATCCTTAATCATCAGAGAAATGGAAATCAAACCACTTTGATATATCATCTAACTCCAGTAAGAGTATCCTACATAACAAAGTCCTAAAATCACAGATGATGGCGTGGATGTGGAGAAAAGGGAATACTTCTGCACTGCTTGTGGGAATGCAACCTAATAACATTCCCTTGGAAAGAAGTTTGGAGAATACTCAGGGATCTAAAAGTAAACCTGCCCTTTGACCCTGCAGTTCCTCTACTAGATGTATATTCAAAAGACCAAAAGTCACTTTACAGCAAAGATATTTGCACCACATTGTTCACTGCACCTCAGTTCACAACTGCCAAGTCATGGAAGATGCCCAAGTGCCCATTGACATATGAATGGATTAATAAATGGTGATATATTTATACCATGGAATATTTTAAAAAAGATGGAGACTTTACCACTTTTATGTTTATAGGGATGGAGCTGGAATATATTCTACTTAGTAAAGTATCTCAAGAATGAAAAAAAAGTATCCAATGTACACAATACTATTATGAAACCAATTGATAATTACTCACACTTTCATATGAAAGATAAATCACAACTATAGCCCAGGATGTAGTAGGGAAGAGAAGTGGAATGTGAGGGAGCAGGGAGGTTCGATGGAGGGAGGGTAAATGGCGGGACCACACCTACGGTGCATATTTCAAGGGTACATGACAAATCTATTAAGTACAGAGTCTAAATGTCTTAGCACAGTAACTAAGCAAATGAGGTGAAGGCTATATTAACTAGATTGATGTAAGCATTCCAAATTGTATATAAAATCTGCATATTGTACCCCATAAATGCATTATGTATGCATGATCTCTGTGTTTATGACTTAATAAAAAATAAAAAGTAGCAAAATATTAAGTTGATGATACACTGAACTAGATCATTCTTGTTCATGACATCTTTAAAATGAGAGGACATGGCCTTTTCCATAATCAATGTGATGTATTCAAATATTGCTTCAGTTTGATTTATTTTTCTTTTGTGAGTAAAAGGAGGGAAAGATCTTTCACCACAAATAAGAGACTAAAAATTGAGAAATGAAACTTTGAATTTTTTATATGGATACCTTTTACATAGCTCAAAACTACTAATATTCAAGTAGTTGATATGCCAATAGATACCAGGACTATGCTTTTTCTGTTCTTCTTTATATTTTTCAATTTCTATTTTTCTACCAAAAAGGCTGCAATAAGAGGAAGAGGAAGGAGAGACAGAGGAAGAAAGAGCAGCAGAGGCCGAGTGCTGCAGCAGAGACTCATGGAAGGAAGTGACGCTGTGGGCTGGAAAGCTGGGTGTGCAGGGCCCTAGAGATTCCTAACACTTCTCGGTTACACAGAAGCAGCTTTATTTTGTA
>NW_003852586.1:1708367-1710624 GCF_000181295.1 Otolemur garnettii
GGGATCCCCTGGTGCCTGTTAGGGATGAAATTCTTAGCCCCCTGCCCAGCTTGCCGAGTCTGAATCTTGGTGTGCACCGACCGTGCTCACATCAGCCATTTCTCCATCCATTCTCTATGTTCTGAGATATGACATAACTCATATACAGATGAAGGACCTGCCATTAGGTTTGATCCCACCTAAAGAACTTATGGTATTCTTTTATATCAGATGTTTTAAGGAAATATTTATTAGGTAAATCTATTATGCTGTATTTGACCAGCCCCACTGGACATTTGTCCGTTCTTTGGGTGATAAAACTATATACACTTTTTTGATAGACAAAAGAACATTCAGGTCAAAATATATCCAAGTAACTCTTATGTTATTGTCTTGTGATTTCTAAGATTTGTAAGTATATACAGGGTCTAACAATTAAGTTGGAGAACTCATGCTGGACAAGCGCTACGCACCTCTCGGCTGAATGTTGCCTGCAAAGTGCTCTGGGGTCGTGTTTCCTCCTGTGGTGTTGGCTGCTAGGCCCTTTGTTAATGTGCAGATTTGAAACTACAAACTGAACCCTTCTGTGTCTCATGGTGGAGCTCAAAACGTGGGCATGATGCCCACATCAGTTTTTGCTTCTGTGAGTTGGGAAGCTGGGGATAGGCCTGATGGCAGGGACCAGCTCAGCGTCCTGAGAGACGGCGGTGACCTTGTGGTGTTTGTTACTGTGTCCTGCTCCAGGAACAGGAGGCCACTCAAGAAGATTGATGGATCAGATGGGTCAAATATTTCATATTTAACGAAAACAGACATCTTGCCCTGTGTAACCAAACTCTATGCTTTTTAAAAATGTCACAGCCTTTTACTCATCGGGGAACATCAGCAATGATTGACTGCTGAGACACAGGTGTAGTTATGGCCACATGTCTGAAGGACGGGCCACAATGGCATCCAGGATGTGTTTCAGCTGGGCTGCCTTCCTTTACGTCTCCCCCTCAACTGCTCCTCACTTGCCATTTCTCCTAAATTAAAAGCATACTTTAAAGGAAAAATCCATGGTATTTATTTTTAGAAAAAAAATTACTGTTAAATTCCTGTTTGAATTATCAAAGTAAAAAATGTTGTTACTGAGAAGATGGGGTAACGTGTGAGCACTGTGGACGTGGGAATCCCCTTCCTCCTGCCTGTGCGAGTGACAGGCTTCATCCAGCTCTCAGCAGCTTATTCTGGAAGTTTCTTTTTCTTTTTTCAAATATATTTTCTTAAGATTTAGCCTGCCTTTTTCTTTGATTTTTATTGTTTGGGATTCATTGAGGGTACAAAGAATTAGATTACACTGATTGCATTTGTTAGGTAAAGTCCCTCTTATAATTGTGTCCTGTCCCCGAGAGGTGTGCAATACACTGTGACCCCAGCCCTTCCCTACTCCTGTCTCCCTGCTTCCTTATTTCCCTACCCCAACCCCTGCCTTGTATTAACTTTCAAACAGACAGGGTTAAAGGTTACTGCAGAGAAATCCAGGAGGGGCTAATTCCATGAGTCTAAATGTGGTAGAACAAGTTCCTCACTGGAGTTGGAGGTTGAGAAACGCTCAGCATATTGGTTGTAATAAAAATTACTAAAATAGAGGAAATCATTACAGGAAAGATCTGTATAGTCATAAGAGAATAGCTGAACACAGATATTCTAGTTGACACGTATTCCTGTATAAGTGACAGAAAGTAGGAGGCCCATAAAAATTGGAGCCTCACTGTTGCCCCCTTGTCACCGGGCACATAAACTTAGTGTGCCTTGGTGAACAGAGCGCGCCTGTGAGCGACCTGGCCAGAGTGATGAAGTGTGAGGGGTGTGGCTTCATTACAGAAGTAAGGCGCAGACAGGTGAATATTTGGGGCACCCTGTGCACAGTGCAGAGGACTGACTGACCCCCTCATAGCCACGCTGCCCCTGGCACCGACCACCTCCCTGCATGGACCACTTCCTTGTACTGTCCACCTTCCTATACCCACTGGCAGAGGGTCCTGGGGTCTCCCCATCTCCCTCAATGTTATTCTCTGCCTATGAGACCTGTCCCCTGAGCCCAGCTCAAATAGACAGATTTGAGTTGCCACCTTCCACCTTGCCCCTTAATCTTGACACAAATATTTTCTCTTCTCCAAGGCTGTGCCAGTCTTGGCTTCTGTGAATGTTGGGGCAGCCGTCCCAATGCTCAGTGACTGTTGTGGACTGAAGCCTGCCTAAGCCGCCCTGTTACACCTGTAGCATCTCCTTCAGC
>NW_003852586.1:1710676-1715020 GCF_000181295.1 Otolemur garnettii
AATAAACTGCTTCTGGGTCAGACGTCCTGAGGTGAACACACTGTTGGTAGGTCCTGGCACCTGAGATCATCCTCACCTTCACCCTCGGATCCTGGCCTGGAACCTGGCCCTGGCCCAGGCTTGTGTGTGTGAGTCTCATTCTGGAGGGCTCCTGATTGTGTTAGAGCCTCAAATCAGGTCTGAGTGAGAGTCCAAAGAATAAAGGCAGTGCATGCGTCCCATTCCCCAGCTTAGGGCAGAGCATGTGTCTTGTTCTCCAGCTTAGGGCAATGCATGTGTCTTATTCCCCAGCTTAGGGCAGTGCTTGCATCCTGTTCCCCAAGTTAGGGCAGTGTATGTGTCCCATTTGCCAGGTCAGGACAGTGCATGTGTCCCATTCCCTAGCTGAGGGCAATGCATACATCTCGTTCCCCAGGTTAGGAAGTGTATGTGTCCTCTTTCCTAGGTTAGGGCAGTGCATGTATCCCATTCCCCATGGTAGGGCAATGCATGTTTTCTGTTCCCCAGCTTAGGGCAGTGCATATGTCCCATTTGCCACATTAGGGCAGTGTATGCATCCTGTTCCCCAGGTTAGGGGAGTGCATGTGTCCCATTTCCCATGTTAGGGTAGTGTATGCATCCTCTTCCCCAGGTTAGGGCAGTGCATCTGCCCTATTCCTCAGGTTAGGTCAGTGTATGTGTCCCATTCTCCAGTTTAGGGAAGTGTATGTGTCCTGTTCCCCATGTTAGGGCAGTACATGAGTGCATATGTGCCATTTCCCATGTTAGGGCAGTGCATGGGTCCTGTTCCCCAGGCTAGGGCAATGCATGTGTCCTGTTCCCCAGCTTAGGGCAGTGCATGTGTCCTGTTCCCCATGTTGGGGGAGTGCATGCATCCCATTTCCCATGTTAGGGTAGTGCATGCATCCTCTTCCCCAGGTTAGGGCAGTGCATGAGTCCTCTTCCCCTGGTTAGGTCAGTGTATGCATCCCATTCCCCAGTTTAGGGCAGTGCATGTGTCCTGTTCCCCAGGCTAGGGCAGTGCATGCATCCCGTTCCCTACCTTAGGGCAGTGCATGTGTCCTGTTCCCCAGGTTAGGGGAGTGTATGCATTCCATTCCCCATGTTAGGGTAGTGCATGCATCCTCTTCCCCAGGTTAGGTCAGTGTATACATCCCATTTCCCATGTTAGGTCAGTGCATGCATCCCATTCCCCAGGGTAGGGCAGTGCATGCATTCTGTTCCCCAAGTTAGGGCAGTGCATGCATCCTCTTCCCCAGGTTAGGTCAGTATATGCGTCCCATTCCCCAGTTTAGGGCAGTGCATGCATCCTCTTCCTCAGGTTAGGCCAATGTATGTGTCCGATTCCACAGTTTAGGGAAGTGTATGCATCCTGTTCCCCAGGTTAGGGGAGTGCATGTGTGCCATTTCCCATGGTAGGGCAGTGCATGTGTCTCATTCTCCAGCTTAAGGCAGTGCATTTATGCTGTTCCCCAGGTTAGGGCAGTGCATGCAACCTCTTCCCCAGGTTAGGTCAGTGTATGCATCCCATTCCCCATTTAGGGCAGTGCATGCTTGCCATTTCCCATGTTAGGGCAGTGCATGCATCCCATTCCCCAGCATAGGGCAGTGCATGCATCCCATTCCCCAGCATAGGGCAGTGCGTGTGTCCTGTTCCCCAGGTTAGGGGAGTGCATATGTCCCATTTCCCATGTTAGTGTAGTGCACGCATCCCGTTCTCCAGATTAGGGCAGTGCATGGGTTCAAACCCACCACCCTCGGTATATGGGGCCAGTGCCCTACTTGCTGAGCCACAGGTGCTGCTCCCACATTTATTTCTTAAATGGCCCACGTCTTTGAAGATTTAAATGCTTTAAAGTTACTATTTATGGCCAAAATTTTGTGTCTTTTGTTTAGTATAATTATTATTTATTCCATATATAAGTTAGGAAGTAAGAAGGCATTTCTGGTGCCCTCAGCCACTGATACGCCATAACAAATTGCCATGAGAAATCAAAACTAATATTTTTGGGGAAAAGTTAAAAGAAATAAAATTTAGAAATAATTTCTTACATTATGTTTATTAAAGTCAATTTAAATACTTAACAGCATTTAAAATACATTATCGTGTATAATAATATTTCTTTTTAATAGTAAATATTTGAAAAGTATATTGTTAGCAGTTCTTGTGAATAAAACAAAATCTTACATCTCCAAATGATTTCTTAGCTTTTACAGGAAGAGAAAAGCAGAAATTTATCTTAATTTCAGAATACTGTTGAGATGAAAATCACTACTGGCATCATGCCATTATTATGTAACCCAGAATTGATACTGATTATTGGGTAACATGTATATGAAATGTGCCATTTTGATTTAAAGACAGAACACTAGAAGGAGAAATTTTAAAAGAATGTTTCCAAATTCTTAAAAATAAGAATTGCTTAATTCTGGGTGGCGCCTATGGCTCAGTGAGTAGGGCAGTGGCCCCATATACTGAGGGTGGTGGATTCCAGGGTCATTCTCATGAAAGGGGAGGGTGGTGGGATAGTGGCCACCAGAGGGGAGCACAGCGGGAGGGAAGGGATGGGGGAATGTCGGCGAACGGTGCAAAGCCAGAGTTAGAGGAGGATGACTGGAGTTCACAGCAATGCTGCATGTATTGCACAGTAGCTAGAAGAGTTTTTTGAATGTTCTCAAATAAATGATAAATATTTAAGGTGATGGATATGCTAGTCAACTGATTTCATCATTCCACAGTATGTTTATGTATCAAAACTGCACATGGATACATGTAAGTTTATATGTCAGTCATAATGTTTAAAAAGTAAAATAATAAAGGAATAAGAAGGGAAACAGTATGTTTTGTGTTTTAAAATATGTAACCTTTTTTATTTTTATGTTTTTCAGTTTTTGGCCAGGGCTGTGTTTGAACCCAGCACCTCTGAGATATGGGGCCAGTGCCCTACTCCTTTGATCCACAGGCACTGCCCCTAAATATGTAAACTTTTCAATGGTAGAAATGAAATCAAAAAAGGAGGCATCTAAAACTTAGATATAGATTAAAATAACTTAGAAAACATCATGTCAAAATTTACCAAATCAAACTTTAAAACAACAAATTTTGAAAAAAGACTATGTAAGCCATGAAATTATATACATATAAACGAACCTAGGTTTGTTCTTACGTTGAATTTGTACAGAATTTGGACGTGGCACAGTTACCCATTACCTGTGATAACGTTTGTTTGTAAGAGTGGGTGGTATGTACATCCGTCAGATGCTTGTAACTTGGGGACTTAGTGTAATCTCCTCCTTTCAGAAGTGTGAGTTGTGAGTGAGATGTTTGTAACTCGAGGACTGTCACAGTCTCTGAAGGGTGGACCGGGCACTGGCGCGGCTCCTCAGGGCAGCACCGTGACGGCGGCTCTGTGATACTCAGCAGTGAGGCTTCTGCAGCGCGTTTTCTAGGACAAGTTCTCAAAAGTAATTGTCAGATACCGGGGTGCCAATACAAATTTTAAGAGCTGTGACCTACTTATTCCTTTCGGAGTAGAATTGAATTACAGTAGCAGTGTGTGGTTCGATGTTCACTGAAATCGGCGGTAATCAATCGAGTACTAGCGTCCCCACCCGACAGTCAGAGACAGTGGCAGCAGCATCTTGTCCTCCAAGGCGCAGAGACCATTTTGAAGTGTTTCAACTCGAGAACGCTGAAGTCGCACAGTGACAGCGGTGGGAGCCAGTCAGGACCCAGCCCGGCACCTGCACCCCCGGGGGTGAGCCCGAGACTCATGGCCAGTGTGACCCGCTCGTGGGAGGGCTCGGGAGGCCGTGCTCTGACCACAGTGGTCCCCCAATTAGAAGCGTCTGGACGCTGGCGGCGACCCTGTGAGCACCTCCTGTGACTGCAGAAGGCACACGTGGCTTGTGTTCTTCTTCTGTTAAGGGAGTATATGGAGTGTTACAATTTCAGTACAGTTTGTTCCCTTCTTAAAATGCATGCACATTTCCTGGCGCCCTCTGTGTCTGTGTGTACAACTTCGCTTATAAATTTAGCTTTGTAGGTACACTATTTTAGGCTGGCAGTTTATCTTTCCAAGGAGGGTAAAGATCAGACTTCCTTCCTTTCTGTTGTATAAGGTTTCTGTTGAGAAATCGGATATTAGTCTGATGGTTTTCCTGTTCAAGTTACTTGCTGTTTTCGCCTGACCGCTCCTAGGCCTTCCTCCCCTGTGTTGACCGTGGTCAATCTCATGAGTAAATAAATGCCTTGGTGATGCCTTTGCAATGACTCTCCCAGGAGGTCACTGAGCTTCTTGTATCTGGATGTCTCAATCTTAGCAAGACCAGGGGAGTTTTCCT
>NW_003852586.1:1719383-1721093 GCF_000181295.1 Otolemur garnettii
TGGCAGAAGAATTGGTAGAAGACTGAAACTGGACCCACCACTTTCACCATTAACAAAAATTGACTCTCACTGGATAAAAGATTTAAACTTAAGACATGAAACTATAAAGATTCATAGGGAGAGAGTGCCGGAGAAACACTTGAAGAAATTGGCCTGGGAGAATACTTTAATGGGAAGACCCCCTACTCCTGACAATTGAAGCAACCCCCAAAATGCATTACTAGGATCTGATTAAACTAAAAAGCTTCTGCACAGCCAAGAACACCATAACTAAAGCAAGAAGACCACCCTGAGAATAGGAGAGGATATTTGCAGGTTATATTTCTGAAAGAGGTTTGATAATCAGAATCCACAGAGAGCTCAAACTTATCAATAAGAAATTTAGTAAGTATTGAATATAAATGTCTTAACACAACAACTAAGAAAATGCCATAAAGGCTATGTTAACCAGTTTGATGAAAACATTTCAATCTATATATAAAACCAGCACATTGTACCCCATGATTGCATTAATGTACACAGCTATGATTTAATAAAAATAAATAAATAAATAAAGGAAAAGAACCAGTGATCTCATTTCATTGTGGGCAAGAGACTTGAACAGAAGCTTCTCTGAAGAAGATAGGCACATGGCCTACAGACACATGAAAAAAATGCTCATCATCTTTAATCATCAGAGAAATGCAAATCCAAACCACTTTGAGATATCATCTAACTCCAGTAGGAATAGCCCACATAACAAAATCCTAAAACCACAATTGTTGGTATAGATGTTGAGAAAAGGGAACACTTCTGCACTGCTTGTGGGAATGCAACGTAATACATTCCTTTTGGAAAGAAGTTTGGAGAACACTCGGGGATCTAAATGTAGACCTGTCCTTCAATCCTGCAATTCCTTTATTAGGTGTATGTCCAAAAAACCAAAAGGAACTTTAACACAAGGCTTCAGAGCACAGACTGATCAGGGGGTGTTTGATGAGTGAAGGCAGAAGGAATGTGCCACTGACTTCGACCTCTGCTTCCACAGGACTCCAAGGATGAAGCTCCTCACCTTTGCCTTGGTCTTGGCTTTCTGCACAGCCAATAACACCAGATTATTCATTGCAGCTCAATTTCACAATTGCCAAGTCATGGAAAACACCCAAGTGCCCATCGACCCATGAAAGGATTAATAAATTATAGTATATATATATACCATGGAATATGGTATATATATATGGCCTTAAAAAAGATGGAGACTTTACCACTTTTATGTTTATAGGGATGGAACATATTCTACTTAGTAAAGTATCTCAAGAATGGAAGAAAATGTATCCAATGTACACAGTACTATTATGAAACCAATTTACAATTACTCACACTTTCATATGAAAGATAAATCACAACTATAGCCCAGGACGTAGTAGGGAAGAGGAGAGTGATGGGAGAGGAGCAGGGAGGTTTGATGGAGGGAGGGTAAATGGCGGGACCACACCTACGGTGCATATTTCAAGGGTACATGTCAAATGTATTAAGTATCGAGTATAAATGTTTTAGCACAATAACTAAGTAAATGAGGTGAAGGCTATATTAACTAGATTGATGTAAACATTCCAAATTGTATATAAAATCAGCATATTATACCCCATCAATGCATTATGTATGCATGATCTCTGTGTTTATGACTTAATAAAAAATAAACAGAAGCAAAATATTAAGTTGATGATACAC
>NW_003852586.1:1722023-1724513 GCF_000181295.1 Otolemur garnettii
CCAAGGCAAAGATGAGGAGCTTCATCCTTGGAGTCCTGTGGAAGCAGAGGTGGAAGTCAGTGGCATATTCCTTCTGCCTTCACTCATCAAACACCCCCTGATCAGTCTGTGCTCTGAAGCCTTGTGAGACGGGCTAGAGACACAGAGATGCAAAGACAACTGACGCCCATTGCTGGACATCTGGATGCCTGGGGACCAGCAGGGGCTGTCGGTAAATGAGGCTAAGTGCTTTGACAGAGAAATGCGAACGTGCTTGAGAAACACACAGGTGCATCCCAAACAGACCGAGAAAATCAGAATATGCAGGTGAAAAAGGTGATGTATGAGTTTCTATAGCCCAGAGTGAAGGAGGGAAGGGCAGGGTGAAGGCAGGGGAGGAGGCTGGCTGGAGGGAGGGTAATTGGTGGGACCACACCCATTGTGCATAACACAAGGGTACATGTTAAATCTATTAGAGTATAAATGTCTTAACACACAATTAAGTTAGTGAGGTGAAGGCTATGTTAACCTGTTTGATGGAAGCATAAAAATTTATATAAATCCAGCACATTGTACCCCATCATTGCATTAGTGTTCACAGTTATGACTTAATAAAGAAAAAAAAAGGAAAGAAAAGATTCTTAATTTTGAGCAAGAGAAATGGACTTTGGACAGTTAAGCAAAAAAAGAAATAAAAGGATGATTGTACAGGACTTATAATGCTAGGGGTTGTTTTTTGTTTGTTTGTTTATTCCATTTTTATAAAAGCTACAAGCTCCAATAAGTAAATAAATACATGAATTTGAAAAAAAAAAGAGAGAGAGACATTGGGGAGGACAAGACTGGAAAAAGGATGACCCCCAGGTCATTGTGACATTCCAGGAGTCTTAGATAATGACAGCTGGAGTGGCAATTAAGGCACAGTCTAGTGAGGCATCCAGAAGACAGAGTGACAAGTGGTACATGAAGTCAGTCCTGGGGAGCCAAGGTCTGTGTCTTCAGAGCTGCAAGGACGGTGCAGCCCTGGGATAAGAGCACTGATGATGTTAGGCACAGGGAAATGAGGACATTGGTAGCTACTGGGAGAAACTGACTTGGTGAAAATGATATACCATTTAAGGTAATCTTTTTCAAATACATCAATCCAAGCTGGGACACTGATATGTTTTTATAATGTTGTATATGTAAGGGAAACCAGTTCTGTTTCCACTGAGAAAAAACAGTGTAGCAGTTTATTTATTTCTAAATTATTGTCATCTAAGTAAAAACATTGCACCGGAAAATATAAGTGCCACAGACATATAAATCTGAGCCATATTCATTAGTTATTGCAAACTATAAGGCAATTTCTTAATAGGAAATGGCTTTGTCTTTTTCTGGCCATTTTTGTCTATCATTTGTGATAGAACATCACATTCTCCATCTAATTACAGACAAACCCACCATTTTGTTAAATAACTCCAACATTGTCACACATGAAGAATTCGTGATTTACGGGATTTACCTTGCCTACTATTACTGATTTTTGCCACAGTGATTTAAAATGAGGTCTCTATTATTAGATAAAAAGTGAAAAGTATATATTTCTTGAAGTTTTTCTGTGATCTAATAGAAAAATATACCAATCATTTTGTGATACAAATACAATGATAATTTTATCATTGTTCATGCCTCTGAATCTTATTTTTTTTTTAGTTTTTATGTTTTGAGACAGAGTCTCATTATGTTGCCTTTGGTAGAGTGCCTTGGCATCACAGCTCACAGCAACCTCAAACTCTTGGGCTTAAGCAATTCTCTTGCTTTAGCCTCTCAAGTAGCTGGGACTATAGGTGTCTGCCACATGCCCAGTAATGACTGTGAATTTTATTGAGAATGGAGGATCATAGGAAGCTTATACCAAAGTTGAACTCTTCTGCTAACATAGGTATAACTATATAGTTAGATCTATAATGACATTGATGCTTAAATATATTTTTAATGATTTTTGAGAAAATATTCTCCAAAGACTCTGATGGTAAAAGTTTGGAATGTTAAAAACTCTTTTCTGCCACATTGCAAATGAAATGAATATGAGTTAAAGGAATATAAATTAGTAACCCAGAGAACTCTACCTGCTATACTGTGTTAATTTTGTGAGATAACAAAGCTTTTAAGTGAAATGAACTTCAATTAAAAGAACAAGGGACATGTTTACTAATGGAAAGAAGTAGTTTGAGAAGTATTTACCCCTTTGAATTGTGACATAAATTTGCAAAAAGAGAAATCATGCTATTTTTCAAATAAAATCTGAACTTCAATTTACATATACAAGTCATGATTAGGAAAATAAATATCACATCTAAAGAAAGAAATAAAAAAGATCCTAGGACATCCCAGCAATAGAGAAGAAGAAATCCGTCCCCACCATGTTCCACATCACTGACCTTGTGTTATGATTAATGAGCTTGTCTTAGGAATGCAGACCCTGAACTCACCTTCAGATCTTAACATAGGGTTATCCCTATTGTTTTT
>NW_003852586.1:1725001-1739699 GCF_000181295.1 Otolemur garnettii
GTTTCAGCAGGTACATGTCCAAGACAGAAAACTCTATGCCAGAATTACTACCACACTTCTTATGAAAGTTTTGCCAGTTTTCTGTTATTACTGACAAATTAAATTGGAGTTATTATATATTTCAAGTGCTTTTCTTAAAAAATCATAATTTATATTCTACTCTTATGCTGTTCTTTTGATTTTAAGATATTTTAGTCATAAAGTGAATACCTCATTGTCCAAAATCAAATGCTTTTTAGGGTAATGTATGATAAACTAATTTTCATATTTAAAATAAGATGACAAGAGGAGTTTAGTTTTATATCTCCAACAGAGTAACTGGATAATTATGTTTCCAAACTTAATTGAACTTACCTAGAGACTTTAAGGGTTCATATTTTACAAGGAAACCCATTATGTTTCCGTGATTATACAGAAGGAGATACAAAGTTTTCACAGACTCCCCAGGCCAGCATGTGCAAAATTTCACCTGCTCCCTCCTGGTGAACTCAGGCCTGAGTTTGAGAAAATCATCTGTAAAGTTGAGGTCAGTCATGTAGCCTAGTCCTGCAGCCCCCAGCCCCGCCTGCAGAATGGTGGTGATCTGTGGGCTGTGAGGGACCAGGGGCTGCAGAGCAGCCGGGGAGCAGTGGGGGAGCCACTCTCTTTCTGAACCTGCAGCTTGTCCCCTTTGCTCACATCCCTGCCTGAGCCCATTTCTTGCAGAGCAGCAGAAGTTCTCCTGGCAGTGCAGACCCTCCTGCATCTGCACAGCCAGGGGTCGAGGTTGTGTGCTCCTGTCAACGTCTGATGCCTGATGGTCTGAGGAGGATGTAGTGCCCTAGTAATACACTTGAATCCACCTCCAGCATCTGTCCCCCATCAATCTGTGCAAAAATTGTTCTTATTATGTCCCAAGCAGCTGAGAGAAGGATGGACCCCACTTCAGATGTAATTAATTAATAGAAATTTATTGGTAATTTGATACAACTGCAGGTACACCTACAGGGGGCTGATACCATCTAGGCATGCAGCCCTGAATAGTAGGTGAGAAGCCTTTTTATACTGTTATTCTGCATAGTCATGCATAGTCAGCAAGGAGCACAATACAGAAGCCAATCATAGCGGTTAATGTAGGGTGTCAGGGTGGCGGTAACTGTTGATTCATAAATCACAAGATACATCCAGGGTGGTGTCTGTGGCTCAAGGGCAGCGCCCGTCACTCAAAGGAGTAGGGCGCTGGCCCCATGTGCCAGAGTTGGGAGGTTCAAACCCAGCCCCAACCAAAAAGAACTGCAAAAAAAAAAAAAAAAAAAAGATACATCACAAGTACATTACTTCATGGGTCATAAGATGGGGGTCACATAGTCCGAGGTACAAAGCAGGGGCACAAGTGTTGGGTAAGTTTCCGAGAACAACTTGGGACTTTCTGTCAACGGCTCAACCCCTCCCTGAATACTTCCTTAATTTGAGGCTGTTTCTCTACCCTTGAGGGGACTGGGACTAAAAGACTTAGGAGAGGTTTCCTTTTCAAGGGTAGGGGGCTTATTCCTCACTGATCTTAGGGGGGAATCAAGTGGTCTGGGTCATCACATCATTGAACCAGTCCCTGGTGCCCAAAAGGCTGGGGCCTGTTGGCTAGTCCATTATTACTCAGAGTGTGGTACATGGGACACCAGAATAGGGATCCCCTGTTAGAGATGAAATTCTCAGCCCCTCCTTGACCAGCTTTCCAAGTCTGAATCTTGGTGTGCACTGACCATGCTCACATCATCCAATTCTCCATCCATTCTCAATGTTCTGAGAAATGACATAACTCACACACAGATGAAGGACCTGCCATTAGGTTTGATTCCACATCAAGAACGTATGGTTATATTTTATATCAGATGTTTTAAGGAAATGTTTATTAGGTAAATCTATTCTGCTGTATTTGACCAACCCCATTGGACATTTCTCTGTTCTTTGGGTGATAAACAAAACTATATATACTTTTCTTAAAGGCGAAAGAACATTCAGGTCAAAATATATCTAAATAATTCTTGTTTTATTGTCTTATGATTTCTAAGATTTGTAAGTATATACAAGATCTGACACTTAAGTTGGAGAACTCATCCTGGACAAGCGCTACGCACCTCTCGGCTGAATGTTGCCTGCAAAGTGCTCTGGGGTCGAGTTTCCTCCTGTGGTGTTTGCTGCTGGGCACTTTGTTAATGTGCACAGTTAAAACTACAAACTGAACCCTTCTGCATCTCATGGTGGAGCTCAAAACGTGGGCATGATGCCCATGTCAGTTTCTGCTTCTGTGAGTTGCGAAGCTGGGGATAGGCCTGACGGCAGGGACCACTCAGCGTCCTGAGAGACGGCGGTGACCTTGTCGTGTTTGTTACTGTGTCCTGCTCCAGGAACAGGAGGCCACTCGAGAAGATTGATGGATCAGAGCATGTCTTCATATTTCATATTTAATGAAAACAGACATCTTGCCCTGTGTAACCAAAGGCTATGCTCTTTGAAAATGTCACGGCCTTTTACTCATCAGGGAAACATCACCAAAGACCAACTGCTGAGACACAGGTGTGGTTATGGCCATGGGTCTGATGGACGGGCCACGATGGGGTCCAGGATGTGTTTCAGCTGGGCTGCCTTCCTTTACGTCTCCCCCTCAACTGCTCCTCACTTGCCATTTCTCCTAAAATAAAAGCATAGTTTAAAGGAAAAATCCATGATATTTATTTAATTGAAAAAAAAATTCCTGTTACATTCCTGTTTGAATTATCAAAATAAAAAATACTGTTACTGAGAAGATGGAGTAACGTGTGAGCACTGTGGACGCAGGAATCCCCTTCCTCCTGTCTGTGTGAGTGACAGGCTTCATCCAGCTCTCAGCAGCTTATTCTGGAACTTTCTTTTTCCTTTTTAAAATATAATCTCTTGAGATTTAGTCTGCCTTTTTCTTTGATTTTTATTGTTTGGGATTCATTGAGGGTACAAAGAATTAGATTACACTGATTGCATTTGTTAGGTAAAGTCCCTTTTATAATTGTGTCCTGTCTTCGAGAGGTGTGCCATACACTGTGACCCCAGCCCTTCTCTACTCCTCTCCCTGCTCCCTTATTTCTGTACCGCAGCCCCTCCGTTGTATTAACTTTCTAATAGACAGGGTTAAAGGTTACTGCAGAGAAATCCAGGAGGGGCTAATTCCATGAGTCTAAATGTGGGAGAACGAGGTCCTCACTGGAGTTGCAGGTAGGGAAACACTCAGCTTATTGGTTGTAATAAAAATTACTAAAATAGAGGAAATCCTACAGGAAAGATTTGTATAGTCAGAAGGGAATAGCTGAGTACAGATATTCTAGTTGACACGTATTTACATATAAGTGACAGAAAGTAGGAGGTTGTAGCCTCACTGCTGCCCCCTTGTCATCAGGCACCTAAGCTTAGTGTGTGTTGGTGAACAGAGCAGGCCTGTGAGCCACCTGGCGTGGCTTCATTACAGGAGTTAGGCGCAGACAGGTGAAGGGCTGGGGCACCCCGTGCACAGTGCAGAGGACTGACTGACCTCCTTGCAGCCACGCTGCCCCCGGCACCGACCACCTCCCTGCATGGGCCACCTCTATGCACCATCCACCTCCCTGCACCCACTGGCAGAGGGTCCTGGGGTCTCCCCATCTCCCTCACTGTTATTCTGTGCCTATGAGACCTGTCCCCTGAGCCCAGCTCAAGGAGACAGATTTGAGTTGCCTCCTGCCACCTTGCCCCTTAATCTTGACATAAAATATTTTCTCTTCTCCAAGGCTGTGCCAGTCTTGGCTTCTGTGAATGTTGGGGCAGCCGTCCCAATGCTCAGTGACTATTGTGGACTGAAGCCTGCCTAAGCCGCCCTGTTTCACCTGTAGCATCTCCTTCAGCTCTTGTGCAACTTTCACTTTTGTGAGAATAAACTGCTTCTGGGTCAGACGTCCTGGGGTGAACACACTGTTCGCAGGCTCTGACACCTTAGATCATCCTCACTGCCACCCTGGGATCCTTGGCTGGAACCTGGCCCTGGTCTGGAGTTGTGAGTGTGAGTCTCACTCTGGAGGGCTCCTTATTGTGTTAGAGCCTCAAATCAGGTCTGAGTGAGAGTTCCAAGAATAAGGGCAGTGCATGCGTCCCATTCCCCAGGTTAGGGCAGTGCATGTGTCTTGTTCTCCAGCTTAGGGCAGTGCATGTGTCTTGTTCCCCAGCTCAGGACAGTGCATGCATCCTGTTCCCCAGCTCAGGGCAGTGCATGCATCCTGTTCCCCAGCTTAGGACAGTGCATGCATCCCGTTCCCCAGGTTAGGGCAGGGTATGTATCCTCTTCCCTAGGTTAGGGCAGTGCATGTGTCCCATTCCCCACATTAGGTCAGTGCATGCATCTCGTCTCCCAGCTTAAGGCAGTGCATGCATTACATTCCCCACTTTAGGGCAGTGCATGCATCCCATTCCTTAGGGTAAGGCAATGCATGCATCCTGTTCCCCAGCTTAGGGCAGTGCATGCATCCTGTTCCCCAGGTTAGGGCAGTGTATGTGTCCCATTCCCCTGGTTAGGGCAGTGCATGAGTCCCATTCCCCAGTTTAGGGCAGTGCATGCATCCTGTTCCCCAGGTTAGGGCAGTGCATGCTTCCTGTTCCCCAGGTTAGGGCAGTATATGCGTCCTATTCCCCACATTGGGGCACTGTATGCATCCAGTTTGCCATGTTAGGACACTGCATGCATCCAGTTTCCCAGCTTAGTGCAGTGCATGCATCCTGTTCCCCAGGGTAGGGCAGTGCATGCATCCGTTCTCCAGGTTAGGGATGAGATAGTTTCCTGAGAACATCTTTAGGGTGGATTTGCATGTAACTCGGATCCCTTATGAGAAGCAGGTATACATACGGTAATAATGAAATAACTACCCATGATGGTACACGTTTGGTGATAACACAGTGCAGTACTGTGTCTTTTAATTCAAACAGACAGAATATAAAAATCAGCTCAGACAAAAGGTTTAGATAAGAGATGGGAAACTTTTCAAAACAGAATGATGATGTTACCACCCAACTAATGCTACTTGAATATCCTACTTGCTGGAAGGGGCATTTCTCACGTAAGAAGGTCAGCTATTCTGGGGGCATCGGGCCTGACAGTGGGAACAAACATCCCAGGCAGGAGAGGCAGGGGAGACTTCAGGTGAGTTCTCAGCTCACACTCTGGGAACAGAGGACCATTGTAAAGACTGATGGAGCAGATCCTGTCTCATATCTTATAACTAAATAAAACTGATAGCTTATCCTCTCTAACTAAATGCCACATTCCTTGAAAATGCCACAACTAGCTATAAGCTGCACATGTCTATCTAGACCCATCATCCAGTGGATAGTTAACATATGAATAATTGTCATATAACCTCAAATTTAGACTTATATTTGTATTTGATTATGGCAAAGGTAACTTTTGATATCCATGAAATGTCATTTGCTAGTAAAGCCACTGTAGTTTTTCAGTTAAATAAAATTCTTTTACTTAAGAGATTGAGGGTGTGACCGATTAGAGAGACAGAGAAATGGGTGATTAAAATTAATAGACCATAAGGAGAAAAATATCAAGATTGATGTGAAATTGATCATGGTAGTAGTGATGTTATTTCCTTTTTTACTTAATGCAATGTTATCTAGCTTGGTCTTGAATTGGCTTTAAATTTGAGAAACAATAGAGACTTCTGAAGACTTATATGTGAGACATGAGACAGAGAGAAGAAGAGAACTCTGATCACCCTGAACTCATGTTGTGCTCAGGAGGAGTGAGGTGTGAGGGAGAGCGAGAACAGGTCTATGAGTTACATGAGGGACCTGAGGAGACACAAGAGATCTGGTGGCATACTTACCACTTCATGGTATGAATATATTAATACGTTCTCTCTAGGAGAATATGGTGCTTTGAAAAGTTAAGATACTGTTCTACATTGGATTATTTGAAGAATAATTTGCAAAGTTACCCTGTCTCCTGTCTCATCATCCTAGATTCTGAGCTACTGCAATCAAGAATGGTAAAATTCTACTACTTGTTTGAGAAATGGCTTTGGAATCAGTTTTTATATGTGGGTTTTCTGCACTTTCAAAGGGATATCCCAGGAAAGTGAGACTAGTTCCCTAGCAAACGCAAACCAGTGTAGAAGGAAGTGTAAGCCTTTTAACTTATGATCAAAATCTTCTCATCCCTAGAAGAAGAATGTTCATAAAACACCTGTCCTCCCTCCCCCGTTTTTTGATCTTGTATAAGTCAGAGTCAATGCTGTAGCTGATTGTAGGTTTAAAAGACCACAGACATAATCTCTTTCCTTGTTGACCACTCCACCATCATCTTGTAAAAGGTTTGCTCTTCTTCGTTTTTAATAAAATAGAGACTCAGGCTGGGCATGGTGGTTCACACCTATAATCCCAGCACTCTGAGAGGCTGAGGCGGGTGGATTGCCTGAGCTCAGGAGTTTGAGACCAGCCTGAGCAAGAATGAGACCCTGTTTCTACTAAAAATAGAAAAAACTAGCTGTATTCCCAGCTACTCAGGAGGGTGAGAGAAAAGAATCGCTTGAGCCCAGGAGTTTGAGGTTGCTGTGAGCTGTGATGCCAGGCACTCTACCCAGGGCACAGAGGGAGACTCTGTCTCCAAAAAAAAGAGGAAATAACAGATACTCATAAATGTCTCACTATAACTCACATGCTTTTCAAGAACAACAGCCAGAAGGCAGGTAAAGATGAAGGCCTTCATGTTTGTTGAGTCCTGTAAAATAGGAACGTAGCAGATCGATACTATTCCACTCTTTAAAATCACAAATTTCCTCAGTAATTATATGTTAGTTTCTCATCCCAGGTGATAAACAAATAGAAATGAAGACAGATACAAGCATCTTCTTTGAGAAACACGTGAGCCTCCTCCATCCTCTGCTCTGTGTTAGTTCATTTTCTGATGCTGAGATACCTGCACAAGCTCCCTGGCAGCTCTCCCTGCATCTCATCTACTATTTCTGTAACGCAGAGTGTTTTCCACAGCGTCCTCAGGAGTGTGTTCTCTGTGAAGTCAATGTGATGGGAAATTTTACTGAATGAAACATTCCTGTGGCTTCTTGTGCATGTATAACCTGCGGTAATGGCCTGTGTTGATGAAGAGTTCAGCGTCATTCAAAGTGTTCTCAGGAGGAATTTCGGGACCCATTTCTTGATGCATCTTACGCTTCCTCATGGTCTTTTCAGAGCTCACCATAAATGTCCTCCGCTCTCTATGTCTGTAAGTGCCCTTCCCTCTCCCCTCTGACCTCTCTATCCTCCATCATGCATCCGTGTGTTCAGACAGATGCAGTTAAAATGCAAACCCATCTGTGGAAACATCTCCCAAGTATTAGACAAGCCCAGTACGTGTTTTTGTGGTGCATTGAACTTTTAATATTTTCAATGAACAAAACATTTTGACAGATGCTGAAGTTGAAAGAATAATTAAGAATCTTTGCCTTACTCTGTGAATAATTCTTGAGTACCTATGTTGTGTCAGGAATTATTCTGAGAATCTGTGGATGAGAACACATGGCTGATTTGAGAATCATTGACTCAGCCCATGCAGTTGGAAGATAGAGATACAGGGTGGATACAGGCTGGATACAGGGTGGATATGGGGTGGATCCAAGGTGGGTGCCAGGTGGGTGCATGGTGGGTACACAGTCAGAGAGGTGAGAGGGACTGAGAATGAAGGGCTCCTGAGCCGGGGGGCCCTTGAAGGGGAAAAATGATGCTGATTGTAAGCTGAGGTCAAGTGGACGTTTATTCTGGCTGACCTGCTAAAAGTAACTAAGGGGTTAAAGGAAGGGGTAGGCCCCCTTGTGAAGCTATTGCAAAAATCCAGACACTGGATACTGGTGCCAGTGGGGGTGGCAAAAAAGCTGCCACATTCTGGATATACTTTGAAAGTCAGAGTGAAGAGAATTTAACAGATTGCAGGTGAGGTGTGAAAGTAGAGAAAGGTTATTTATTATTGCTGTTTCTGTCTTAATCATTTGAATAATGTAGTTGGCATTACTTGTGGAAGATTTGATTTGGGGAAAACCATTAGGAGTTTAGCTTTGCAAAGGTTAAGTTTGTGGTACCAATTAGACATTTAAATTGTAATATAGGCCGTCTAAAATAATAACCTACCTGCTTTAGGCATCAGTGGGAACAACAGGGTGCGCCCTGAGTGTACAGCCTGAGCAAGAGTTAGACCCTGTCTCTACTAAAAATAGAAAAACTAGCTATAGTCCCAGTTACTTGGCCTTTTCTGATGCGAAATTCTCTCTCAGATGATGCTTAAAGCACACAAATAAATTAATCACAGGAAATTTGAGTAAGAAGTAGATAAAAGTTGTTCTTTCACAAACTTCTTAATACATAGTACAGTTACACAGCACAGCTGGCAAGATATTAATAGAAATTATGAAAGCTACTAGTTGTATAAAAAATACTAAACAATTAAGGATAATGGATATAAATAATCCAGTAGACCAGCTACTATCTTCAAATCCATCATGCACAAGTTCTCAAGATTTAACTCTCCAGTAAATACATGCCCCAAATAAAATCAATAATACTTGTCCCCCAATTCATGCAAATTATATGCAACTTGCACTCATTTGGGGCTGTATTAAGAAGTGTGATCTTGCTCTGAAGTGGAGATTTTTATTCAATTGGTTTCAGTGGGATTCTGGCATCTATATTTTATAAAATTCCTTAATGTATTCTCATGTGCAATTAGGATTAAAAACTTTTCCTAATGCAACATGAAATCTGAAAATGTGGAAATATAATTTGTTTAGAATTAAAATTTCACATTTTAAAATATTTCTTAGAAAAATTGCAAATTTTACATTAGAGAAGGCATTTAATTTAAATCTCCATGTCTTGTCTTCTTTTAGATAAAATCCTTTCTCTAATTCAAAGTTGAAAGCTATAATGATTTCACATATATTAAAATTCATTTCTGCATCCTTTAATTTGAATGTGGATGACAATGACAAGGATTTGTTAATTCTTCCACAACAGGATCCAAACCTGCCTCAGTCAGGGGTGGGGAGTAGAGAATGTCCCAGCTCTGTGGCCAGAGGGGCACGTGCAGGCACACACAAGCAGTGAGCTACTGTGAGAGTGGGAAGGAAGTGAAACTCTTCCCACCATTGGAAGGAAAAGGCCTGCGGTGGGTACGTTCACAGGACATGAGCAACCCGGGAGCTGAAAGAAAGCCCTGGAGCCCCCGAGTCCCTAACACCCACCGTGTGTGCGTGTGCCTGTTGTCAGGTGCCACGCTGTAGCATTTAATACCATACAATGCGTACATCTGTACCTCACTGAGACATTTCCTCAGATGAGATATAAGAACCACACAGTCCAGAAGGAAAATAATTCAGGAGAGAGTTTCTGCAAAGTTGAGGCATTGAGAGGTGAGTCATAAGCAAAAATCAAAAAACCCTCTATCGCTGTGAAAATGGAAGCAAAACTTCAACATAGGTTAATGAGAGTTAGAAATAATTCAAGAAATTCGATATTCAACAATCTTTTAAATGCATTATATATATATATTTCAGGTCTTTTTTCTTCTTTAAGAAAAAAAGATAGACTATTTTTCAAAGTTTTAGGTTCACAGAAAAATTGGAGGAAGGTACAGAGATGTCCTGTTGTCCCTGGCCCCCCACCCCGGGCACAGATACCTTTGTCAGTAACTCAACACCAGAGCAGTGCCCTTGTTACAGCTGGGGACCTGCCCTGACACCTCATCCTGCCCTGTGTCCATCGTGTGCATTAGGGCCCACCTCGGTGCTGTCTGCATTATGGGTCTGAACAGGTGTAATGACATGTGTCCACCGTTGTAGCATTGTAGCTTCTCCCCTAAAAACCCTCTGCCCCCACCCTCGGCAACCATGGAGCCTTTTAACATCTCTGCAGTTTTGCCTTTTCTAGAATGTCTTAGTGAAGTATTTTGAGAATGGGAAAACAAGCTTCCCATGTATTCAATACACGAAAGTACAGCCACAGTGTCCCGAATCTACAGATGCTGGCAGGGATGTGCAGAGAGGGTAAAACACTTTTGCACTTCTAGTGGGATTGCAAACTTATACAGACTTTATGGAAAAAGTATATGGAATTCTCAAAGACCTCAAAGTTGAACTTCCATTTGATCCTGTAATCCTATTACTAGGTATCTACCCAGAATAAAAAAAAAAAAAACAAAAAACCCTTTTTACCATAAGGACATTTGCACCAGAATGTTTGTTGCAGCTCAGTTCAAATTTCCAAGAAGGAGGAATCAACCCAAGTGCCCAATCAAGCCATGAATGAATTGACAAACTGTGGTGTGTGTACATCAAGGAGTACTATTCAGCCACAAGAAAAGATGGAGGCTTTACATCTGTTATATTTACCTGGATAGAGTTGAAACTCGTTTTTTTTTTTTTTTTTTTTCAGTAAAGTATCTCAAAAATGTTTGAACAAGTCTCCAACATAGTCAGTACTAATATGAAACCAATCTAGAAACAACTGTCCACCCACAGGAAAGAAAAACACAAATACAGACTAGTGAGGGGGCAGGGGGAGGGAGAAGAGGGGGGGGAGGGCGATTGGGGGAAAGTCACCTAATATACACACTGTGGGGTGTCAGCACACCCCCTGGGTGAAGGGCTCAATCACAATGTGAACTTTACCTTAGAACTGAAAATAAGGTAGCAGATACATATGTACCTTCATATTAATCTGAAATTAAAAAAGCGTATATGAAAATTAAAAAAAATACAACCAAACAAATGAATAAAGAGAAATGAGAAGGAAATGAACCATCAAGACGTGAAAAGACTGGGGGAACCCTCAGATGCACCTTACTCAGTGGGGGAAGCCCCTGTGGGCAGGCTGCGTGCCGTGTGACCCCAACTCCACGACACTCCAGAAAAGGCAAAACTCCAGAGACGATGACGCTCATAGTTGGTTAGTTAATATCAGTGCAATGAAATAACTCGGAAACTTTAATTTCTGAGTCTGAGAAGCAGTGGCCTTTGGTAAGAAAAAACAACTTAATGTGAAGTGTAGAGCATGACCTGAGGAATATATTTAAGCATTTTGTCCTAAAAAGAGGATTTAATGTATAAACTTTTAATACACTTTTTGTTGTACTTTCAGAAGTCTATGAATGTGATCATATTTTAAAACTCAATACATGCAGTTACATCTAATTTAAAAATAAAATAGTGAAAATGTTACTTCATTACACCAAAAAAAAAAAAAAAAAAACCACATTACAGCTTGCCCACCTGCCATCCCCCGCACACCTGCTGTCCACTGTACTAACCGTGTGCCCATGCTGTGCAGTGGGTGCTGCCTGTGCTCACACCAATTGCAGAACTGTGGCTGCCACAGAAAAGGTGAGGTGGGAATGGACTCAAGTGGGGACAGCAAAGATTCAGTTGTGTTGTTTCCATTTTCAGTCTTTTTCATTAACCAATAACTTTTTAAAAATTGAGGTACAAATACATATAGTGAAAATGTGTTTATATATATATAATTTTTTTTTGTTTTTGTAGTTTTGGCCAAGGATAGGTTTGAACCCACCACCTCCGGCATATGTGACCAGCACCCTACTCCTTTGAGCCATAGCACCACCCCAGTGAAAGTATATTTCAAGTAGATCAGTAATCAGGGTAGAAATATGTCACATACCCACGATCCCAGAAAGTTTCTCCTGGCCCTTCCTCAGTTCACGCGCTCTTCCAGAAGCGACTCACTGGAGTTGATCAGTAGTTTTGCTTGTCTCAGGACGGCATTAGTGGGTAATAATGGGGCATGTCCTCTGTGGTGTTCAGCACAGCAAATGCTTGTGAGATTTATTAGCAGCACTGGAATTATTGTTTTGTAATTAGTTTACGAAGACACACAGTTGGTTTGTCCGTCTCCTATTGAAGGACACCCTGGCTGTTTTTAGTTCGGGACTATCCTGACTAAAGATGCTATAACGTTGCTTGTACAAGGATTTTTGAAGATATCTTTTTTTTTCTTGAATAAAACATAGACATGATGTTTCTGAGTCATATGGCCCATGCACATGTAATATTTTCATAAACTACTAACCAGTTTTCTGTGGCACCAGAACACTTGACACTCTCACCAGTGGTATCACTTTACATGCTAGTAAACATCTAAGGCTTTCCCCATCGCTGATTTGAGCCATTGCAGCATTTGTGCATCATGCTGGTTTTAATTTGCACTTTCCTGATGATTAAAAAAGTGAAACTTACCCCTGTCTTCTTCGGCATGTATTTTCTTTTCTTTTTTTTTTTTTAGAGACAGAGTCTCACTTTGTCACTCTTGATAGAGTGCTGTGACATCATGGCTCATAGCAAACCTCCCGCTCTTGGGCTTCAGGGATTCTCTTGCCTCAGCCTCCTGAGTAGCTGTGACCACAGGAGCTCACCACAATGCCCAGTTATTTCTTGTTGCACTTTGGCTGGGGCTGGGTTCAAACCCACCACCCTCGGTGTATGGGGCCAGTGCCCTACTCACTGAGCTACAGGCACTGCCCGGCATTTATTTCTCAAATGCTCCATGTCTTTGAGGATTTAAATGCTTTAACGGTAGTATTTATGGCCAAAATTTTGTGTCTTTTGTTCAGTATAATTATTTATTCCATATGTAAGCTAGGAAGTACGAAAGCATTTCTGATGCCCTCGGCCAGTGATACACCGTAACAAATTGTTATGAGAAACCAAAACTAATATTTTTGGGGAAAAATTAAAAGAAATGAAGTTTAGAAATAATTTTGTCAAAACATGACACAACGATTAAGTAAATGACATGAAGTCTATGTTAACCAGTTTGATGAAAATATTTCAAATTGTATATGAAAACACTACACTGTACCCCATGTTTGCATTAATGTATACAGCTATCATTTAATAAAAAAAAAGAAAAAAAGAAATTATTTCTTACATTATGTTTATTAAAGTCAATTTAAATACTTAACAGCATTAAAAATACACTATTTTCTATAATTATGTTTCTTTTTAAAAATAAATATTTGAAAAGTAGATTGTTAGCAGTTCTTGTGAATAAAAAAAAATCTTACCTCTTCAAATGAATTATTAGCTTTTACAGGAAGATAAAAGCAAAAATTTATCTTAATTTTAGACTATAGTTGAGATGAAAATCACTAGTAGCATTGTGCCAGTATTATATAACCCAGAATAGATACTGATTTTTGGGTAATATGTATATGAAATGTGCCATTTTGATTTAAAGACAGAAAACTAGAAGGAGAAATTTTAAAAGGATGTTTCTAAAGTCTTAAGAATAAGAATTGCTTAATTCTGGGCAGCACCTGTGGCTCAGTGAGTAGGGCAGTGGCCCCATATACTGAGGGTGGTGGGTTCCAACCTGACCCCAGCCAAACTGCAAAAAAAATAGCCGGGCGTTGTGGCAGACGCCTGTAGTCCCAGCTACTCGGGAGACTGAGGCAAGAGGATTGCCTAAGCCCAGGAGTTGGAGGTTGGTATGAGCTGTATGATGCCACAGCACTGTACCGAGGGCAACAAAGTGAGACTCTGTCTCTACAAAAAAAAAATAATAATAAATAAATAAAACAAAATTAAAAAAATTGCTAAATTCAAATATGTCCTTAGCTGATAGTGTCGGTTATTCTGGGCTTTTAGGTTTTTTTTCTAGTATGTTTTCCCTCTCCTTCTTTTCCAAACCGTAATAAGGTGGTAAATTATAATTTCATGACTCACTCATAATTTTAAATTAAGAGTAGAACATATGTTGGCATTTGGAAAATTGCCGCTAACCACGTGTGACTTTCCCAGTAACTAGGTACTAGGAATCCCAGAGGGAAGATGTTCTCTAATTTCAACAGAAGTGGAGGAGAGGTCAGGGGAAGTCCTGGGATAGGGGTGCCCACACCACTGGACTTGGGCCAAGAAACAGACTCTTGTTGGAGAGACCTTTACACTGAAGAGCACTCTTTTAACTTGCCTCAGGACAGTCAAGTGGCAGGAGCACCTTGTCCTCCGAGGCGCAGAGACCGTTTTGAAGTGTTTCAATTCGAGAACGCTGTGGTCGCACAGTGACAGTGGTGGGAGCCATAGCAGGACCCAGCCAGGCAGCCGCACCCCCGAGGGTGAGCCCGAGACTCACCACCCCTTGTGACCTGCTCGGGGGAGGCCGTGCTCTGACCACAGTGGCCCCGCAATCAGAAGTGTCTGGACGCTGGTGGTGACCCTGTGAGCACCTCCTGTGACTGCAGAAGGCACACGTGGCTTGTATTCTTCTTCTGTTAAGGGAGTATATGGAGTGTTACAATTTCAGTACAGTTTGTTCCTTTCTTAAAATGCGTTCACATTTCTTGGCGCCCTCTGTGTGTGTGTGTGTGTACAACTTCACTTATCAATTTATCTTTGTAGGTACACAATTCTTGGCTGGTAGTTTATCTTTCTAAGGAGACTAAAGCTCGGACTTCCCTCTCTTCTGTTGTATAAGGTTTCTGTTGAGAAATCAGATGTTAGTCTGATGGGTTTTCCTGTTCAAGTTACTTGCTGTTTTCGCCTGACTGCTCCTAGGCCTTCCTCCCCTGTGTTGACCGTGGTCAATCTCATGAGTAAATAAATGCCTTGGTGATGCCTTTGCAATGACTCTCCCAGGAGTTCACTGAGCTTCTTGTATC
>NW_003852586.1:1762339-1775852 GCF_000181295.1 Otolemur garnettii
GCATGTGTCCCATTCCCCAGGTTAGGGCAGTGCATGTATCCTATTCCCCAGGTTAGGGCAGTTCATGCACCTCATTCCCCAGGTTAGGGCAGTGCATGCCTCCCATCCCCCAGGTTAGGGCAGTGCATGCCTCCCATCCCCCAGGTTAGGGCAGTGCATGCATCCCATTCCCCAGGTTAGGGATGAGACACTTTCCTGAGAACATCTTTAGGGTGAATTTGCATGTAACTCAGACCCCTGATGAGAAGCACGTATATGTATGGTTATAATGAAATAACTACCCATGATGGTACACATATGGTGAGAACACAGTGCAGTACTCTTTCTTTTAATGCAAACAAACAGAATATAAAAATCAGCTCAGACAAAAGGTTTAGATAAGAGATGGGAAACATTTGAAAACAGAATGATAATGTTACCACCCAGCTAATGCTACATGAATATCTTGCTTGCTGAAAGAGGTATTTCTGAGGCAAGGTCAGCTAACCTAGGACGTTGGGCCTGACAGTGGGAAGGACAGACAGTGTCCTCAGGTGAGTTCTCAGCTCACGCTCAGGGAACAGTGGGCCACTGTAAAGAATGATGGAGCAGATCCTGCCTTCATATCTTATAACTAAATAAAACTGATATCTTATCCTCTATAATTAAATGCCACGTTCTTTGAAAATGCCATGACCTTTTATGTACAAGGGAACCCCCAGCAGGGAAGTGCTGCCCTTTCACAAGTGTGCCATAACTTGGGGACGGCTCCAGGACACAATTCTAGTCCCTCATCCTAGTTGCTTTCCATTGTTTGCTGTAAAGAAAGGCATAGAACTTCACACGACAACATTTCACGATGCTTCTCAAGTAACAAACTCCTATGTCATATTCTTCTTCAAACTACTCAGTTGAAAAACACTATAACTGCAAAGTACATTACTTAAACATTAATTTTTGATTCAACTTGTTAGTATGTTGTTTAGGATATTGCATCTTCATTTATAAGTGAAATGTGTTTGTAATTTCCTCTTTATAATAATATATTTTTTCCAATTTTAATATCAGGTGTATCCAGATGAAGTAGAATGATTTTGAAGTATTTCTTCTTTTTCTATTGTCTATAAGATTTGGCATGTTCTGTTTTTTGAAATTATCTTTTATTTTTATTTATAAATATTAGTTGTCTATTTTTTGAGACGTTGGAAAAAAAATAAGAAGAAGTTTACTGATGACTCCATACTGAACCTCAGAGTCAAAGCATTCTATGACAGACATACTTTTATTTGACAATGTGAATTTCACTTTTTTGCACTATTATTATTGCTCAATATTTCATTGCAGCAATCGTCCGATTTCTTTTCTGAATGTATTTATCTTCATTTGCTCTTTACAAGGTTTTTGTTTCTAGTCCTTATCTTAAACTTTGTGATTGTTATTAAATTTTAAGCCTTTTTAATTTTGTGAAGGCAAAAAGTGGAAACCAAATAAACACATGTATAAGTAAAAAAAGAAAAACAGAAAAACATTGTAACTGAACACTATTGGGCTTATGTGTGTCAGTCAGCTGGATAAGGTAGAGCCTGTGTGTCCTGGGGACACAGAGTGACAGGCAGTGCTCATCCTCCTAAGTGGCTTCCTGTGTCACTTGTGAAACAGACTTAAAGGCTACTGCACACAGATCAAGGAGAGAGGTGACTAGAGAAGATTAATCAAATTACATTTGGGAGAATAAGGTCCACACTGAGCTGCAGGTGCGGGGCTTATCCACTTACTGATTATAACGAAATCTACAAAAACAAAAGAAGACAAAGCAGATGACATGTTTCTAGATGACTCTGTGTGACAACAAGAGCAAATAGAGACACGTGAGGTCTCTGAGGCAGGAACAGTCACAGGAGACAGGAGGGTTTCCAAGTACATTGTGGAAGCCAAAGGGATGAAATTTCAAGGAGGAAATCTCAGTTGCCATGAGGGAGGGGAGGTGCAGTGCCCTGGAGGATGCTGAGTTTCTTTAAACTACAGTATTATTACCTAAAGAGCATTATAATTACAGTTGGGATTGCTTTAAATGAGAGCATGTATGTAGATCACTCTGCAAAGAGAATTGTTCAGATATAAATATTAGGGTTTCCCATAATGAGTTTTACCATCATCAAGTTCACTTGCAAGATCATCTTAAAACGTGGAAGTTCCCTAAGAGTTGAGGAGGCAAGGCAGTCCAAGGACAGCAAGGGAGTTCCTTTGGAATGAATTTGAGTCACCTCAACCTTTCAAGACTTTGGGGAGAGAGTTAGAAGTTTGGTCAGATGTAGATGGATGTATTAGCGTGAGAGTGGAAAGTTTAAAGGAGTTCATGTCTAATGGACTCTTTTTCTTTCCCCCCAAAATAGGTAGATTGTTTTCTGGAACAGACTCCTGAGGGAGGTGAGTTGCCTGCTTCAGAAAACTGAGGACTATATTAGGACAGTTTGCCAGACGGAAAAGGTAAATGGCAAAGAACAAAATACAAGCCAGCTTTTTAGCAATTTTATGTGCTGTATTTAAAAACTATAAAATGGCATTTTTAAAAAGATTTGGGTTTGGCGCCTGTGGCTCAAGCGGCTAAGGCGCCAGCCACATACACCTAAGGTGGCAGGTTTGAATCCAGCCCAGGCCTGCTAAACAACAATGACGGCTGCAACCAAAAAAATAGCTGGGCGTTGTGGTGGGCGCCTGTGGTCCCAGTTACTTGGGAGGTGGAGGCAGGAGACTCGCTTGAGCCCAGGAGATGGAGGTTGCTGTGAGCTGAGATGCCATGGCACTCTACCCAGGGGGACAGCTTGAGGCTCTGTCTCAATAAAATAAAATAAAATAAAATAAAAAGATTTGAATTTTCTCTGTAGAGCATTAGTGTAGAAAGTTTTCAGAATTTTAGAACTGAGATTTTAGTAAATAGGGTTACTGAAAGCTGAAGGTTCACTGGAAATTTTAAATTAATAAAAGTATGTATTGAATGATTAACATGAACTAATGGGTTTGAAGAAAATGAAATAAAGATGGACATTAGAAAAAGGGGCATAGAAATATTAAGGGCCAGGTGTGACTCAAAGGAGTAGGGTGTCGGCCCCATATACTGGAGTTGGCAGGTTCAAACCCAGTGCCAGCCAAAAAAAAAAAAAAGAAAGAAATATTAAGGGTCTATGTTCCCTGGAAGGCCGCCAGTGGTCCAACCCCTGCCT
This sequence comes from Otolemur garnettii, assembly GCF_000181295.1. Classification (NCBI taxonomy): domain Eukaryota; kingdom Metazoa; phylum Chordata; class Mammalia; order Primates; family Galagidae; genus Otolemur; species Otolemur garnettii. Next base: position 1,765,540 of record NW_003852586.1, read on the forward strand.
CTCTTCCCAAATGCCCAAATATACATCAGACCAGGTCTCTCTCCGTTGCCATCCTTCCCACCACAGGTGAACCTGGACGACACAGCTGCGTCATCTGCCCAACCTGTCTCTGTGACCTTCTTTCTATCCACTTTCTGCCTCCTCTCTACATGCTGGTCTCCTAGAAGTTGCCCCAAATGCACGAAACATACTTCTCCCATGATGCATCCGCCTTGCTATGACCTCTGCTTGAAAATCGCTTTCTTCATGTTCATTTCCACACTAACCCAAATCTTCTGTAAAGTGTCACTGTGCCTGGGAGGCCCCTCTTGACTGTCCTGTTTGAAATTGCCCCTGTGCCTGGCCCTGCCTCCTGCTCCCACCGCGCGTCCAGCTGGTCTGCGAGGTGCTGTGTGTTACTTGTTCACTGGCTGTCTGCTTCTCCCCACTGCAGTGTGACCCCAAGACAGGGCCTTCGCCTCTGTGACCCTCGTGTGTGTATAACGTCTAGAACAGTGCCTGAGGGCTCATGTCCCCCAAGAAAAACTTGTTGAGGGAAAGTTGTAGGAGCGCCACTGAAGGAGCCTTCAGGAGCTCGTGTTCTGAGAGCTGCCACTGCTGTGGAGGGACTGGGGTTAACTTCTGAAGGGACTGAGAGGGGACAGGTGAGGACCCTGGAGCTTAGGAAATGTGCCGAGGCAAAGGGAACCAGGTGTCAGAATAAAGGGCTCGGATGATCTGGCTGAGCTTGGGAGACATAAAATATGGAGGTCTAAACTAGAAATAAATAACTTCAAATGGCGATGAACGTGAAGTGTCCGTCGTGCTCCTCCAGCTGGGGAAAAGCGAGAAATTCAGGGCTGGCTGTGCCGATGTAGTCTGAGAATATGGAACGCGGCAATGAAGAACATACACGTAAGAATGTGCTTCAGATTTATTGCGTTTGGGAAAAGAACAGATTTTCATTCATTAGGATAGTAGTGAAGTCAGCTTAACAGTTTGAAATTGCATCTCTCTAATCAGAAATCCACTATTCTAGGAAAGCTAGTGTCGTGAAACACCAAGAACACAGCAAATCATCATCTTTCCTTACGTTGCCTTAGTGATAATTCTGTCAGAACATGACGGAAAGGAGAGCGTTGAGAATTCACGTGCAGAAATTGGATTTGCCAGTCAAACCTGCACAGCAAAAGAAAACAACAGATTTTTTTCCTAGAATTTATATTCCTGTGAATGCATTTGAATTGTGGCCTGGTGTTGGAGGTGTATTTATAGATTATTTCAGTTGGTATAATGCATTGCCCAAAATTGTATCTGATACCAAGGAGGCAATCAAGAAAAGCTTGTTAAATGTCTGAAAAAAGAATTAACATCCAGCATTCTGCAATTTGAACTTAGTTTTGCTTAGTTTTCTCTACCACTGACTTATTTAGCCCCCACTCAAGTTAGCCTACACATTTCATTCATATCTGTCTTTCCAACATGATAATTTAAATAGGTCCCCCTGACCAAGTGTCATCAGCTGTCACTTGATCCTCAGAGGATCAGTCCAGGCTCTCTCCCGGGTCATGAATAGCAATAGTGAAATCAATTGATGTAAAACCTCAAATTAATGGAAAATAACTGAAATCCTATAGACTGTTTCAACTTATACTTGTGGAGCAGGCCTCTTGTATCTTTAAACGTGCTTAATTTGTAGTAAAATATGTACTGTCTTGTTTTATAGAATCTGGAACGTTTTGTGTTGTGTATAGATAGACAACACTGATTTCCTAAAAGGAAAGTTACCATTTCCATAACTACTTGTTAGTATTATATTAGTGGTTTCCATCCTAATTGTTCATTAGAATTACTTAGGGCCAAACTCCTTAAAATTGTACTACATATCTTATAAGAATATTACTTACATGGAAATTCTCATTAAATTCATGTGGTGTGGCTTTAATGTATAAATTTATTACAAATTCCCAATGATGCTTTTGTAGCTGCTCCGAATATTCCATTTTTGGTGGGAAAGTTTTGTTTGTTTGTTTTGAGACACAGTCTCACTCTGTCATCTGGGCTAGAGCCCAGTGGCATCACAGCTCACAGCAACCTCAAACTTTTGGGCTCAAGTGATCCTCCTGTCTCAGCCTCCTGAGCAGCTAAGACTACAGGCACCTGTCACAATGCCTGGCTAGTTTTTCTACTTTTAGTAGAGACAGGGTCTTGGTCTTGCTCAGGCTGGTCTTGGTCTCCTGAGTTCAGGGATCAGGAGTGAAAGTTTTAAGCAACATCCAGGACATATGTAGTGGTGGGACTGTCAGTAGTTGCAGTGTGCAACTCTCTGATCATGGGCACTTATGTAGTGTGCTTTTTAATAAGAAATGGTTACATATTATTAAAACATTCATCTCAGTTATGATTAAGTTCACATTTAGAGAGGATTAGGAACAGTTTGAAGTCATCAAACTCTTAGTTGTCAGGGCCAGACTACACATAGAGGGTCCCCTACCCAGAGGACAGTTTCTTAACCACTGTGGGACAGAAACTTCCCTTCAGAAGCATTTATATAAAATGAACTTCAAAGACCTAATCCAGGCTACTTTTCTTAAATTAGGACTGCTGTTGGTTTTCTGTCTTTCATATTGTAACGGTCAGATTGATGCTGGAGAGTAAAAATGGCAGCAGACTCAACTCACCTGAGGAATCATGTCCCATGGTTGGTGAGAGTGTCTCATTACCAACCCTCATCACTCCCGTAATATCGTGATGGATATACTTCACGTCTGTAGTGTCTTTCCTGCATTCACAGAGGGGGATGGAGAAAATTACCGAGAATTGAGACAATGACAGTACAAGTGTTCTAATAATTGTCATTAGAAGTATAACTGCACAACATTATCAAAGGAAGACTCACACGTGATCTATCTTTTCCCCAACGGTGATGTTTCTGTGAAAAAAAAATTAAAAAGGTTAAAAATTCTGTATATATTTGATTTTCAAGTATTTTAGTTTATAAAAGCATCTTACCCGATCATGGTCAGCGCTCTTGAAAAAAAGAAGAAAAGAAATAGTTAATATTGCATTTTATAATTCAAGCCAGCATAAAAATGCATTAAGCCATAATGGTCATTTGCTGTGGACAAACCAAACTAGCTATTTTTGCTCCATGGCATGTTTAAAATGAGTGAAGGGTCAGCTTTTCCTGTAAATAACTTGCACTACTCAAATGTCAATTCACTTTGGTTTATGTGAAGCACATAGGAAAAGCATCACTGCCAATAAGGGATGATAACAAACAGTGAAACTTTGCTTTTGATTTTTACAGGGATCTCTTTTAGGTATTACCAAAGCTATTTATATTCGAATTGTTGATTTGCTGAGGCCAGGATTCAGCTTATTTCTGTTCTTAGATTGTTTTATTTTCATCTTCCGTTCTTTCCTAACAGAAAATTTTGATAGTCTGTGATCTCATGACCAGTTTGTTTTAGAAATATCCATTAGGATTTACTATAATGGTAAGGAGAAGTTTTGAAACCCAATCAAGTTGACATGACAGGTCAAAATATTACTGGGACATTAAACTTGATGTAAACAGAGAAGAAGGAGCAGGAGGGGGAGGCAGAAGAGGAAGAAGGAGTTCCAGGGAGACCAGTCTCTTCACGTGGTGACTCACAGTAGGGACATAAAATCTGGGCCCTTGGGACATTGATTATACCTGGTATTTTGTTTTATGCTTAAAATGAAGCAGATTAATTTTTAGAAGGGCTAAAATAATTGTATACTACTTTGAATAGGTAGCTTGCACAAAATATGACTTTTCAACTTAAATTCCTCTTTTTCATTGCTCTAAGATTTGGGTTCCATTTAAATGCACCCTGTTCTTCCTGAAAATGTCCAACTGCAGGGTACATGCCGGGGGCTCTAACCTTCTTTCTTCTCTGCCACACATTGGAAGAGTAAGAGCTGTCTTGGGCCCCCCTGAAATCCACAAACCCCAAGGAAGCTGATGAGCAAAGGGAAAGGTCCATGCAGACTTTTCATGATACCTGACACCACAGTTAAGCAGAACAATCCTCAGACAATCTGCATGTGGCCCACGGACTGCAGGTTGGACACCCCAGGTAGATATGTGAAGACACATCACTTACTGTCAGTCCCTCTTATCGATGTAGGTGTTTCAGTTTTTTAAAACTTTTACATTTCACAAATTGTACTTGATTGTCTATAGGTACAAACTGAATATTTGAAGTCACTAAAGTATTTATGTAAGTTAACATCAGGAAAATATCACATAAAACTGTTAAACCTAGTAAATCCACATTCAGATAAGTGCACATGTAGATCAGAACACAGAGAATGGGCAGACACTTGGGATGGTCCTTGGGAACTTATTCTTCAAAATCTCCTCTTTTACTCACAGTCATGGCAAGCATGAGAGCCAGGATGAAGGCAAAGACAAAGAGCTTCATGTTTGGTGGAGTCCTGTGGAAGCAGAAGTGAAAGGTGAAAGGTCAGTGACACGTCCTCTGGTGCATCCACTCATCAAACTTACTGACCACACTCTGCTCCACAGCCTGGGAGACGGGCTGGAGAGTGAGGTACAGCTGGAACCCACCCCGAAGTGACGTAACCAGTCACCAGTCACCAGTCACCAGTAGGGACATTGATGACTGAAGAGGAGTGCTCTGACGGGGAAATGCTAAAGAAACACCCAGGTGGACGTCCCAAACAGACCAGAGCACGGGAGCATGAAGGGAGGAACAATTTAAACATGTACAGGATTATAAGAGATGAAGAAAGGGAAGCATGGGAGATGACCAGGAAATGGAAAGCAGAGAGTGGGCACCATGCTGATTATGTAGGGGACAGCGTTTGGCAAGGGCAAAACCCAGGCAAGCTGACCGCTCTGGGCCAGCAGGGGTAGGAATTAAGGCACAGTTCCAAGAGAGGTTCAGAAGATCACCAAGCAACAGGGAGGAGCTTTGTAACAAAGCAGAGAGAGTGAGCCAGGTCTGCGTCAGGAGAAGCCCAGAGATGGTTCCAATCCTGGGATTACAACATTCATGGTACTGGGTAGAGGTAAATCAGATTGAAAGAAGTCGGTGGAGAATACTTGTAGCTAGTATGAGAAACAGCATTGGCAAAAGTGGTTTAGTACTTCATACAATTTTGTTTAACAAAATTCATCTAATCTGGGTCTCTCCTATATTTTTATTATTCTATAAGTGCAAGTAAACTCAGATCTGCTGGTGTTGAATAAGGAAAGCGGAAAATTTATTTCTCAATTATGAGAAATAATTGAGAAAACAGAACTGCCACAAAAGTAATCTATACAAGGCACATATGAATTGTTAATTGCAAATAGTAGGGTGATTCCTTAATGGGCCATGGATTTAATTTTCCTGATTGTTTTACCTAACATTTATAATAGAACACTGCAGTATGTTTTTTATCTAATTATGAAAAACCCTATACTGCTGTTAAATTACTGTAAAATTGTCACCCATAAAGCCAGATCTCATGATTGATGGCAATTACCTTGCTTCTTAGATGTGCATTTTGCCTCACTATTTAAAATGAGCCCCCCTTAGTACTGGATAAATGATGAAAAATACATGTTTCTGAAAGTTTTTCTAGTGTATAATAGATAAACCTGATAGTCATATTATGATACAGAAAGCATAAAAATGCCATCATTGTTTATATCTTTAAATTCATTAGAAGATACTGGATCATAGGAAGTTTAAAGGAAAATAGTGTCCCATCAACTTATAAATAACATAGATCCTTATATAAATATTCCTAGACATATACGTATATATTTACCAGGTTCAGGGAAATATTTAGCAAAGAACAAAATGGCAAAACTGGAGAATAGTCAAACTTTCTTTTCTGCCACATCACAAATAAAATGAAAGTACATTTAGTGAAACAGGGAAGTCTGCCCTTCATAACTTTATGTGATGTGAGTGATAACTTTGCAGAATAACAAAACTGTTTTAAAAAAAAGTTCAATTAAAAAAAGTTCAATTAAAACAATATAGAGAATCATTATTGATCGAAATAAGTAACATAGTTACTTAAACCTTGGAAATGTGACATACATTTGCAAAGGAACATATAATATTTTTTAAAAATTTAAACTTCAAATCTGTTAAATGTGAAAGTAATAATTAAGAAAGCACATACCAGATTATCTAGAAAATAAAAAGGTTTATAGGAAATCCCTTCAACAGGGAAGATGAGGTCAAGCTCATGGTCTTCCACTTCATTTAAATTGTACAAGGACTGTGATCACCACTTCACAGGACCTGTGACCTTGAACCCACCTTCAGATCTTAACACACAGTCATCATTTTGATAGACCTTTTCCTTATGAGAAATTACTGATAGATAGTATACATTTTAAAAACTAGTGTTCCATTGATTTTTAGAAAGCAAAACTTAAACTAAGAATCATGTTAGATTGTACTGGAGCACGTCACCTGTGACACGGGGTGAGCCTTGAGAGCCAGTAGAGCTGCCCGGAGCCTCAGGAGGTGCTGAGCTTCCCGGGGGCTGATGTATTTAAACACACCGAAGCTCCCCCCATTTGTTTTTTGAAATAACATCAATTCTGAGGTCATATTATGGAAACTGAAAAAAATGCCAAAGTCTGTCTCTACAAATGCTAAGAATAAACTTAAAAGGTGATTTTACAATGGAAGATTGTGAAGAGCAACTAACCAGGAAACCAAGGGACCCACGATGTGCTAATCCCCATGTTAGTCTGGGCGTGTGTCAATAAGGCAGCCGGAAAGTGTGCCGGAGCAGGCCAAGCAGAGACATGACTCATGAGGCAAAGTGGTTCCGGTCAGTAGCATTCTCTCTGTTTCAGCAGGTACATGTCCCAGGTGGAAAGCTCTGTGCCAGAATTAATACCTCATTATCAAGATACTCCCAGTTAGCTAACAAATACAGATACCTGGCACAATAAAAGTAGCATCTATCATTTATTCTAATGATTTCCCCACAAACAATTATTTATATTGTCTGTTTACTTTGCTCTATTTAATTGAGAATATTTTAAGTCAAATATTGGATATTAACATTTGCCAAAATTCAGTAATCTTTTGGGTATTGTATAATAAAGTGCTTTTGTGCTTAAGCAAATGATCCTGGCAGTTCCCTTCTGGAGTCACTATGTACCTATTATTACAAGTTCAGTCTACTTTCATAGAGTCTTGAGGGGCTTGAATTTCACACTTGAAGCCATTTGTTGACATGACTATTAGACATAAAAACGTTTTTACTAAATTCCCAGTCAGTTTTGTATAAAGAAGCCACCTGCCTGCTGCTGCTCATCTAGTTCTGCGTACTCAGACCTGAGTGGGAGCAGCTCCCATGTGCCCCCTGTAGGGATGGGTCAAGCCCTGGTCTGTGTTGCCCACATGTGGGGCCTGGGATCACCCAAATTAGCGTCTCCTGGAGCTTGTCCTCGATTGCAAATTCTCAATCGCCCTTTCCACACACGCCCAGTCAGAACGTTGTGAGTGCACCAGGAATCTGCGTTTTGACAACATCACCAGGGGGATTCTTCGAGTATTTCAAAGTTTCAGAAACCAGATAACAGACTCATACATGCATTAGTTACCTTAGGTGTGATCCCATAAAAAGGTGACATGACTAAATATTGTGATAGGTGTTCTGAGTAAATGCTCATGAAGTAAATAGTCTATGCTACATTTAATTAGTCCCCTTGGAAACGCTAATTACTATCTGGGCAACATGCCAAACAATATATATTTTAGGACATAGAAAATTCAAGTAAATTAGATTTAACTTCTTTTGTTTCATTGCGCTGTGATTTCACAAATGAAAACCAAATTCGATCTCTCATCCATTCTCAATGGGAAAGAGCTAGCTAGAGTGCAATAACTATTGACACGTGTCCTACTTCAGGGATTTTAGTCGTGTGAAACGCTCTCCCCTTCACCTCTTCTCTTTACCCACCTTTTCCCCTCCTTATTTCTCACTATGCCATTTAACTAACACTATTGCTAGAGGAGCTGTAGATGGGTGATACCCATGGCCTAGTGAACAGAAAGCTCACTGACCAAACCACAGGGCACCAGGAGAGAAACAGTGACACATGGTCACGTGTGCACTTAAAACTCCAATTAAATTTAGCTCCTCTAGGTCTTATGTTGTAACAATAGACTATAGACCTGGTTCTGGCTGTCAGTTGCTGCGTCCACAAGTTCTGATGTGTGGAGGTTACGCATGACAGCAGAAACCGCCCGAGGGGCTAAAAACACAGTCCTGCCCTTCCTGAGAGAACTGTGGTCTCAGTCTGTGAACAGTGGTCCATTTTAGAAGTTGCATAGACCAGAACATGTCTTCATTTTTATAATTAAGTGAAACAAATATTGTATCCTCCATAGTCAAATACCACCCTCCATGAAAATGCCAAGGCCTTCCATCACCATTAGAGGAGGGAAATACCAGCTGTGAGATTTTACAGGTGGCTTAAGGACACAGCCAGTGAATGGGGATCTCCTATGCCTTCATGCTGGACCTTCTGGTTTTTTTACTCCTTAACGACCTCATCATTTTTGCTCTATTTTTTCCTATGATGAAAGGGATGATGCATTGTATGACAATATTCTATGTTTTTCATTAACTAGTGATGTCATATATCATATTCTTCTTTGAATTCTTAAAATGAAAAACAGTGTAACAATTAAATAAGGACATGTCACGGTCAGCTGGGGAAGGTGGAGCCTGTGTGCCCTGGAGACACAGAGTGACTGGCCTTGTCCCCATGTGCCCTGGAGACAGAGTGACCAGCATTGTCCCCTATGCCCTAGAGACACAGAGTGACCAGCCTCGTCCCCGTGTGCCCTGGACACAGAATGACTAGCACTGTCCCCTGTGCCCTGGAGACACAAGGTGACTGGCCTCCTCCCCATGTGCCCTAGAGACAGAGTGACCAGCATTGTCCCTTGCTTCCTGGGGACACTGCGTGACTGGCCTCGTCACCATGTGCCCTGGAGACACAGAGTGACCACCCTCATCCCCTGTACCCTGGAGACACAGAGTTACTGGCCTTGGCCCCTGTGCCCTGGAGGACATAGAGTGATTGTCACTGTCCTGTGGGCTTACTGTGTCTTTTATGAAACAAACTTATTTGTCTACAACACATAGATAAGTCAAGGGGAGCTTTAATTACAGAAGAGGGTTAATGAAATTATTATACATTTGATAGAAGAAGGTCTACATTGGAATGGCAGATTTGGGGCTTATGAATTTGTGGATTATTGAAACTATGAAAATACAAATCATTGAGGAGAGATGTGTAGAGTCACAGGAGGAGAGGGCAGAGGACACGTCCTCCAGATAACCCTTGTGTGACGAGATGAAGGGTGACACCTGAGCTGTGAGGGGGGACCAGTAACAGGGGCCAGAGGGTTTCCAGGAGGTTTGTACATTGTTGAAGCCAAAGGGATAATTTCAAGGAGGAAATCTCAGTCACCATGAGGGAGGGGTGCTCCAGTGTCCTGCTGAGTTTCTGTGAACTATAGTAATTTTTTTTTTTTTTACCAGAACGTGCTATAATTATAGTTGGGATTGCATTACACGAGAATGTCTATAAATCACATTACAAATTAAATTGTTCAAAAGCTTTAGGTATTCCATAATGATTTTTACTATCATAATCTTCACTTGCAAGATCATCTTCATAGTTAAAAGTTCTCTAAAACTAAGATGGCATTGCAAAACAAGAATACTGAGGAGGGAGCTTTGGAAATATGAGGTCATCTCAACCTTTCAGATTTGGGCAGCAGAGTTAGAAATTTGGCCTGACATAAGTTAAATTATTCTAGACACTTCACATGTAATTTTTAAGTTTTTTCAAATGTAGATAGATTGTTTTCTGGACTCGACCACTGGGTAAAACAAATTAGATGTTTCAGAAAACTAATGATATATGTGGACAGTTTATCAGACTGTAAAGGTAAGAGGTCTAGCACTAAAGGAAAAAAAAATTAAGCAATTTTGTAATGTACATTTAAAACATACAAAGTGCTGTATTTTCTGTAGATCTGAGTTTCCTTTGTAGATCAGCACTGGAAGAATCTTTAAGAAGTTTTGTCATTGAGATTTTAGCAAATAGGGTTAGTCAAAGCTGGAGGTTCCTGGAAGTGTTTGAGTTAAAGAATATATGTCCTGAATGGTAAGCGTGAAGTGCTGGGTTTGGAGAAAATGAACTGAAGAGAAAAACATGCAGAGAAAGGGGGTGTGGAGATAGTGAGGGGGTTCAGATACAGTGGGTGGGGTTCAGAGAAGAGGGGTGCATAGTGAGGGGT